>NW_007259451.1:364957-403382 GCF_000164805.1 Carlito syrichta
GTGTGTGTGTGCGTGTGTGTGTGTGTGTGTGTGTGTGTAACACACTCAACCTGTCCAAAAATCAAAGGATGAACACAGAGAAACGGAGTGCAACAGAAGCAAGACTTTAATGTTGGTAAGCAAGATCAGGTATCTGGTGGGCAGGCACACTGAAGTAGGAAGAATCAGCACTTTTATCCCTAAAATGAAGGTCCCTCTCCTGCTTCCTCATTGGAGGAATACTGCAGAAGTTACAGGCTCTCCCATACAATGCCTACCTGACATATTTTTATTGGCTTTCAGAATCATTTCATTTGTATGTCCTATTTGCCAACTGATTTACAGAATTACCATTCTGAATGGATCTGCCAAAATTTAAACATGAAGCCTGCCAAAGTAAAAGGCCCGCAAAAAGGAAACACGAAGCACAAAGTGAATCAACAAAAGAGAAGCACAAAGCTTTTAGACAACATCTTGAGAACCCAAGATAAACCAGGCTCCAATTTGAAAATAAATAACCATTCTTATTTTTCAAAGTGGAAATCTCACTCTGTCACTCAGGTTGGAGTGCAGAGGCATGCTCACAGCCACCGCAGCCTTGACCAGCTGGGCTCAGGCAATCCTTCTGCCTCAGCCTTCCAATAGCTGGAACCAAAGGCCTGTGCCACCACGCCTGGATACTTTTTAAAAAAAATTTATTGTAGAGATGAGGTCTTGCCAAGTTGCCCATGCTGGTCTCAAATCCCTGAGCTCAGGCAATCCTCTCGACTCTACCCACCAAAGTACTGGGATTACCGTCCTGAGCCACCATGGCTAGTCCTAAATGTTACCTTATATGGCAAAAAAAAAAGTTTGTTGCAGATGTGATTAGATTAAGGATTTTGAGATCAGGTCACTATCCTGGTTTACTTTATGTGCTTAGAAGAGGCAGGCAAAGGGAACTGTGATAGAAGAGAAGGTACTCTGGCCACAGTCATAGAACTTCAAGATGTAACCACAAGCCAAGAAGGGCCTAGCAACCACCAGAAGTTGAATGAGGCAAGGAACAGATTCTCCTACTGTCTCTGGATTGATTACAGCCCTTCCCATACCTTCATTCAAGAAGTTAGACTGATGAACTAACTTCTGGATTCCCGAACTGTGAAGGAATAAAATTCTGTTGTTTTCAGCCACCAAGCTTCTTGTAGTTACTAGCTGCAACAGCCACTGAAAACTCAGACAGTATCTTATCTCTCTCAGATGTTTCTGTCTTCTTTTGTCTGCTTTCCTACTACTGAAGTATATATATATATATATATATATATATATATATATATAGAGAGAGAGAGAGAGAGAGAGAGAGAGAGAGAGAGAGTGTGTGTGTGTGTGTGTGTGTGTGTGTGTGTGTATTACATTTAAGCTCCTGTTTTCTTAGATTGTCTCAGTGGGTTCCTCAAGAAAATGACTTTTCATATTCTTTTCAACGTCCTTAGATGTTGGGTTTTAAGCCAATTTAATAAACATTTAGTGACAATCTGCTGTGGGCCTGGAATTTTTAGGTGCTTTTGCGGAACATAAAGAATAAACACAAACGCTATCCTTGCATATCTGTGAATTGAGTGGGAAACAGTCTAAGTAGTGCTATGACCCAACTATGATAACAGGCAAAAATAAGCACCCAAGTCAGGAAGTGGTAGAGAAATTCAGAAAAGTGGGCAATCTTTGAGGGGATTGGGTGAGTTTTATGTAATCAGTAGATTTTAAAGGCAGACATTTGAACAAAAGGAGAGGAATTTGGATTTCATACTCTGAACAGACTTTGGTAAAAAATTTCCTCTTCATTTTTATTTCTTTTTGCATTATAAAAGTAATCTAGGCTTTTCTTAAAACATTTTAGAAACATAAAATCAGAATATAATATTCCCGTATAATGCCACTACTATCAAAGAAAAGTTTTGCTACCAATTCAAAATATATTCTTCCAATTTTTTCTGTAAATATTGAGCAGATAGATATTTCAGAAATGAAATAATATTGTAAATAATTTTTTGCAAACTGCTATTAAGACTTTTGAGCAAAATGAAAAGGAAAACCACATTTTAAGATGATTAATCTTTTGGCAACATGCACGCAGATCTCCCTAATCATTTCTAATTACATTACAAACTGTACTGAGGGGAAAACTGGAAACAGAGTGTATAGGGCTGTTACAATAATCGGATCAAAAATTAGAGTAGCAACTGTAGCAGTAGCTGATCCAGCTAGGGATTGAAAAATGTTTTCTATTATTTCAAGATATTGGGTCACATAAGTAAAAACTAATTCCCCTTTCTACCTTTGAGAGAAGGAAACATATAATAGATTCTACAATCCACATTTTAAGACCGTCATATGCTCTGATTGCAGTAATAGCTGTCGAAAAGGGAATAAATTGCTTTCTAAGCAGTGACAGCAGGGGTAAGACTGTATTTCATATATACTAATGTCTTTTCTGATTATGAAAGCATTACATAACTGTAAGAGCATTTGTAGAAAATATGGAAAATATTGAAAAGGAAAACAAAAATAAAAATAACCCAGAATTCTTATCATTCAGCTGCAACCACCACATACATTTTGGCTTATTTTCTGTTGAATATCTTCCCTACAAATGTATGTATATGCATATATTTTTTGCAAATGTAATTGGAATAATACAAGGTACTGCTCTGTGATATACAATTTTTACTTGACAATATGTCATAAGCATCTTCCCAAGACTATATTTTCTTTTAAAAATATTTGTTAGGCCAGGCACAGTGGCTCACACCTGTAATCCCAGCACTTTGGGAGGCCGAGGTGAGAGGATTGCCTAAAGCTGTGGGTTTGAGACCTGCCTGGGCAACTTGGCGAGACCTCATCTCTACAATAAAAAGAAAAAAATTAGCCAGGCATGGTGGTGCATGCCTGTATTTCCAGCTACTTGGAAGGCTAAGGTGGAAGGATCGCCTGAGCCCAGCAGGTCGAGGCTGCGGTGGCCAGGAGCATGCCACTGCCCTCCAGCCTGGATGACAGAATGAGACTCCAACTCAAAAAAAAAAAAAAAGAAAAGAAAAAATCTTTGTTGCCTGGGCTTGGTGACTCAGCCTGTAATCCCAGCACTTTGGGAGGCCGAGGCAAGTGAATTACCTGATCCCACACATTCAAGACCAGCCTGGGCAACTTGATGAGACTTTGTCTCTACAATAAATCAAAAATTAGCTGGGTGTGGTGGCACATGCCTGTAGTTCCAGCTACTTGGAAGGCTGAGGTGGAAGGATCATCGGAGCCCAGCAGGTCGATGCTGGGGTGGCTGTGAACGTGCCACTGCACTCCAGCCTGGGCGATGGAGTGAGACTCCAACTCAAAAAAAAGAAAAAATTTTGTTAGCTGGGTGCAGTGGCTCATGCCTGTAAATCCTAGCACTTTGGGAAGTGGAGATGAGAGGATTCCCTGAGTTCAGGGGTTCGAGACCAGCTTGGGCAACTTGGTGACACCTCATTTCTACAGTAAATCAAAAAATTAGCCAGTTACTTGGAAGGCTGAGGCAGAAGGATTGTCTGAGCCCAGCAGATCAAGGCTGTGGTGGCTGTCAGCATGCCACTGCACTCCAGGCTGGGCGACTATGAGACTCTGACTCAAAAAACAAAACTTTATCTTTGAATATACACGGTCATAAGGATGGGAACAACAGACACTCAGGACTCCTAAAGGGAGGAGGGAAGAAGGACAGTAAGGGTTGAAAAACCACCATGGTCACCATCTTGGTGACAGACTCAATAGAAGTTCAAACCTCACCATCACACATTATAACTACGTAATAAATCTGCACATGTACCTCTCGAATCTAAAATAAGATAATTTTTTAGCCAGGCTCGGCGGCTCAGCCTATAATCCCGCGGCTTTGGGAGGCTGAGGTGAGTGAATTGCCTGAGACCGCGGGTTCAAGACCCACCTGGGCAGGTGAGACCTCATCTCTACAATAAATCAAAAAATTAGCCGGGCGTGGTAGTGAGTGCCTGTAGTTCCAGCTACTCGGAAGGCTGAGGCGGAAGGATCGCTGGAGCCCAGCAGGTCGAGGCCGCGGTGGCCGGGAGCGGCCACTGCACTCCAGTCTGGGTGACAGAGTGAGACTTCAACTCAAAAAAAAAAAAAAAAAAAGATAATTAAAAAAAAAATGTTTGTTTAGGACAGGCACAGTGACTCAAGCCTATAATCCCAGCACTTTGGGAGACTAAGGTGAGAAGATTGCCTGAGGCCACGGGTTCAAGACCAGTCTAGACAACTTGGTGAGACCTCATCTCTACAATAAATAATCAAAAAATTAGCCAGCTGTGGTGATGCATGCCTATGGTTCCAGCTACTTGGAAGGTTGAGGTGGAAGGATCACCTGAGCCCAGCAGATCGAGGCTGTGGGGGCCATGAGTGTGCCACTGCACTTCAACCTGGGCAACAGAGTGAGACTCTAACTTAAAAAAAAAAGTTTGTTTATGGGCTTGGTGGCATATGTTTGTAGTCCCAGCTACTTGGGAGGCTAAGGTGGGAGGATCACTTGAGCCCAGGAGTTTGAGGCTGCAGTGAGCTATGATTGCACCATTGTACTCCAGCCTGGGTGACAGCAAGACTCTGACTCAAAAAACTTGTCCTATTTTTATACTCATATCATTAGTATATGAAAATACCCTAAACCAGGTCCAGTGACTCACACCTGTAATCCCAGCATTTTGAAAGGCAGAGGCGAGGATTATCTGAGCTCAGGGGTTCAAGACCAGCCTGAGCAACATGGCAAGACCTCATTGCTACAAAAAATAAAAAAATCAGCCGGGCATGTTGGCACATGCCTGTGGTTCCAGCTACTTGGAAGACTGAGATAGAAGGGTCAACTGAGCCCAGCAGGTAGAGGCTGTGGTGGGTGTGAGTGTGCCACTGCAATCCAGCCTGGGCAACAGAGTGAAACTCCAATTCAAAAAAAAAAAAAAAGAAAGAAAGAAACACATTGAGAAAACATAATTTAAGTGAGTATATACTATCTTAGTGTATATATATGCTAATTTATTTGATCAATTGCCTATATGTTGTTTCCCATACTTTTCATTACTATAAATAATACTGTAGTAAATACCCTGTAATCTTCATATGAATCTATTTCCCAAAGAAAAATTATTTGATATACAATTACAGAGTCAAAACTAAGAATTTTTTTTGACATTTTGCTACATACTAACAGCTTCAGGTCAATATTTAGATCTTTTACTTTTTCTCTTTTTTTGAGTCTGAGTCTCACTCTGTCGCTTGGGCTGGAGTGCAGTGGCACACTCATGGCCACTGCAGCCTTGACCTGCTGGGCTCAGGCGATCCTTCCATTTCAGCCTTCCAAGTAGCTGGAACTATAGGCATGCAACACTACGCCTCGCTAAATTTTTTATTTATTGTAGAGACAAGGTCTCACCGTGTTGCCCAGGCTGGTCTTGAACCCGTGGGCTAAGGCAATCCTCTTTCCTCTGCCTCTCAAAGTGCTGGTATTATAGGCATGAGCCACTGTACCTGGCAGCCCTCAGAAATCTTTAGGATGTTTTTTCTTTAGTTACTTCTTGGCATTTTAAGCCCAGGATTCTACCTTATTCCTCCACCCAAATGTTGAGTCTGCATTAAATAGCAGATAAAGAGTGCATACATGTGTGTTTGCATGTCTGAAAGTTAAACTTGTCCACACATCAATATGAATCATTATTATCCTAAAATGTCACGCCCATTTAAAGTAAGGGATTAACCCGGGCTGTCATTTCCTTAATGAATAAGGAAATAAATAGCAATCAAGGAAATAAAACCTTTACTGGGCTTTTTTAGGGAAATTTCATCTTATGGAGCCCAAGAAAAATAAAATTTTATCCGGGCTCAGTGGCTCAGCCTGTAACCCCGTGCCTTTGGGAGGCTGAGGTGAGTGGATTGCCTGAGCCCGCGGGTTCGAGACCCACCTGGGCAGCGAGACCTCATCTCTACAATAAATCAAAAAATCAGCCAGGCGTGGTAGCGCAAGCCTGTAATTCCGGCTACTAGGAAGGCTGAGGCGGAAGGATCACAGGAGCCCAGCAGGCGAGGCTGCAGTGGCTGGGAGTGGCCACTGCACTCCAGTCTGGGCGACAGAGTGAGACTCCAACTCAAAAAAATTAATTAATTAATTAATTAATTAATAAAAATAAAAGTAAAAAAAAAGTTTCCTAAAAGGATAACAGTTTATCTAAATGTATCATTTAATTAGCAGATACATACATGTAGCTGAAGAAGATTTTCTGTGTTTGCTATTCTTAAAAATACTGGCTTTGCTGTTTCTAATAGAAAAAAAAGAAACCAAAAGGATAAATAATTCCTCATTTTGCTATGTGAAATGTTTTTTGTTTGTTTTTTATTTTTATTTTTGTTTTTGAGTCAGAGTCTCACTCCATCGCCCATGCTGGAGTGCAGTGGCACTCTCATGGCCACTGCAGCCTTGACCTGCTGTGCTAAGGCAATCCTTCTGCCTCAGCTTTCCATGTAGCTGGAACCACAGGTGTACACCACTACACCCAGTTAATTTTTTGATTTATTGTAGAGACAAGGTTTTGCCAAGTTGCCCAGGCTGGTCTCAACCCCTGGGCTTAGGCAATTCTCTCACCTTCGCCTCTCAAAGTGCTGGGATTACAGGCGTGAGCCACTACACCCAGCCACGAAGCATTTTGATGACTATCCAAAGGTAGCATTCGTCATTTCTCCTCTCTCCTCCATACCTTCCGACCGCCACAAACATACCAATTTCTTGCTAAAGAAAAATTGGCAAGGGTATGTATGTTTGTGGTGTGTGTGTCTTCCTCATTTTGCATATGACTGAGATCTCTTCAGAGTATACCATCACCATCTTGTGGCCTTTTGCCATATTACTATTAAGGATTTTAATACTGCAATGCTTTTTTTTTTTTTTTTTGCAATCGCAAGCATGAAATTCAGCGTATCTCCTCTTAGTAATCCTCTGTGGTGAGATGAAATACATTGACAGCCAGACACAGACTTCATGCCAGCAGTTCCCACCCAACAGTGAGATGGTATCTCTGCGTTTGTGCTGTGTTCTCACACAGTTCTAAAACAACCAGTTGAATAAGGAAGTCTAGTCAAGAGATTTAATCAGAGTCATTTTACTGTAAAGTGAAATTTCCCATTTTGTTTTGTGTTTGAGCCGAACATGTTTTAGTGGTTCCTTTTTATTTGTAAAAATATGGTGGGCAGGGGAGTCTACGTTTCCTGACTTTTTCTCTGGCTCTGTTATACTGTTGGGATGTTTTTGCATTTTTTTTTCAATATCCCCCCACTCCATACTTTTTAAAAAAATTTTTGAGTCGAGGGTCTCACTCTGTGTCCCAGGATGGACTGCAGTGGCATGTTCACTGCCCACTAAAGCCTCAATACCTGAGACTTAGGAGATCCTTCTGCCTCAGCCTCCAGAGTAGGTGGTATGATAGGCCTGCACCACTGTACCCGGCTAATTTTTTAATTTTATTTTTTTATTTTTGTAGAGATGAGGTCTCGCTATATTGCCCAGGCTGGTCTTGACTCCTGGGCTCAAGCAATCCTCCCATTGCAGCCTTCCAAATTATTGGGATTATAGCACCTGACTTTCATGCTATTTTATTATGCACTTTAAAAAATTATTTTTCAACCAGGCACAGTGGCTCATGCCTGTAATCCCAGCACTTTGGGAGGCAGAGGTGAGAGGATTACATGAGCTCAGGAGATCCAGATCAACCTGAGCAATATGGTGAGACCTCATCTCTACAATAAATCAAAAAATCAGCCAGGCATGGTGGCATATGCCTGTGGTTCCAGCTACTTGGAAGCCTGAGGCAGAAGGATCACCTGAGCCCAGCAGGTCAAGGCTGTGGTGGCCATGAACGTGACATTGAACTCCAGCCTTGGGGACAGAGTAAGACTCTAACTCAAAAAATTAAAAAAACATTAAAAAAAATTTTTTTAATTACTTTTCCATCTTCTTCTCGTGGGTGTTTGCCTCCTCTCCCTTTGTACCTTTAACTATTTTTTCTTTCTTTGCTCTCCTTCCTATACCTGTCATTTTCAGTTTCTGTAGCATCCTTTGCTGCATATCACTTTTCCTACTTAACTTCCTCTAACAACCACACCCCACAGCACCACCCCACCCCCCGCCCCCATCCCCCTTTCTTTGTTCCTTCTCATTCCTTCCCCTAGTAATTGTTCCTGCTCTTGTGTTGAGTGCACTGACCTCATCTTGCCTGCTACACAGGTCTTTTAAGGACATAGGTCCCTAGTAATCCTCAAGGTTCTGGAAAGAGCCTAAATACTACCTATTCAAGGAAGCCGGTCCCTAAGCCCAACCCTATATTTAAAAGGAAAGTTTTCAAAAGGACAGCCTTTGCTTCTGTTCTAAGAAATAGCTTCTGAATCATTCTGGCCCCTTTCTACTGTTCTTTTTTTCTCCACCTAAATGTGAATTTTCATAGGAAGTGTACCGGAACCTTTTCCAAGATCATATTTGTCTTAATTTCGTTTGCATGGGAACAATTACTTGCCAGTGCTTCAGAGTTGACACTCAAACCTTATAAAAGTGAGTTAGGTTAATTGTGGTGGAGGAAAGAGGTTTGGAAAAAGGATTTGCTATCATTTTGGAAAACAGCTTAAAATTTAATTATGGAGGCCCGGCTTGGTGGCTCAAGCCTGTAATCCCAGCACTTTGGGAGGCAGAGGCGAAAGGATTGCCTGAGTCCAGTGGTTTGAGACCAGCCTGAGCAACTTGGTGAGACCTCATCTCCAGAATAAATTTAAAAATTAGCTGGGCATGGTGGCGCATGCCTATAGTTCCAGCTACTTGGAAGGTTGAGGCAAAAGGATCGCCTGAGTCCAGCAGGTCGAAGCTGCAGTGGCTGTGAGTGTGCCACTGTCCTCCAGCCTGGGTGACAGAGTGAGACTCGGACTAAAAAAAAAAAATTAATTATGAGAGGTATGCTTTCTGTCTTTATCTGGATACCCTGAAAACTCTTCCATGAGGTAATCAGTTTTATATTAAATAGCCTTCAAAATTACAGTTGGGTAAACAGAGCTCCTACACACACAGACACAAAAATTCAGTTAATTAATATGATCCCCAGTTATGATGTATTATGCATTTCTCCATCATGGGTTATTAAAATAACACAAACTTTTGTTTATTAGCCCAAGAACTCCAGGTTTACTCATTCTCCAGATTCTGATGACCTCTATTGTCACAGAATCCTAGATACCTAGTTAATAGGAAAGACAGAGTTGAATAAAGTATATACTACCTAAACAAAGTTCTTTTTTCTCTTGCTTATTCTAAAACTAACACAGGTTCATTGTAGAAAATTTTAAAAACATAGAAAAGAACAAAATAAAATCTTAGCATCCAGAGTTAATTAAGCACTACTGACATTTTGGTAAATTTTCTCCTCCTTTCTTCTATATTTTTCTACTTCTAAATTTAATTTTGGCTGGCTGCAGTGGCTCAAGTCTATAATCTCAGCATTTTGGGAGGCTGAGGTGAGAGGATTGCCTGAGCCTGCAGGTTCGAGAACAACCTGGGCAACTTGGCGAGACCTCGTCTCTATAATAAATCAAAAAATTAGCCAGGTGTGGTGGAGCATGCCTGTAGTTCCAGTTACTTGGAAGGCTGAGGCGGAAGGATCACCAAAGCTCAGCAGTGGCTGTGAGTGTGCCATTGCACTCCAGCCTGGGTGACAGAGTGAGACTCCAACTAAATTTAATTTTAATTTTGGATACATTCACTTGGCACATAATTCAAAAAGTATACAGTGAAAAATAGTTTCTCTCCTAACCCATCCTCCAGTTCTCTAGCTCACTCCTCTGAAGACAACCACTGTTTACAGCTTCAGATGCTGTCTTCCATAGACAGTTTCTCCATTTGCCTGCCAGACATACACACGTGTATAGTTAAATTTCAATGGTAGCTTGGTATACATACTATTAAGAGTATGATTTTCTTTCTTACCTATGTATTTTGGACATAAACTATTCCTTACTAAAATTATGGGTGTGTGTATATGTGCATGTGTTACGTGTGTGTGTGTGTGTATGTGTGTGTGTGTGTTACATTTTAAAAGTTATATAATACTACTCAGCCAAGCTCGATGGCTCAGCCTGTAATCCCAGCACTTTGGAAGGCTGAGGCGAGAGGCTTGCCTGAGCCCATGGTTTCAAGACCAGCCTGGACAACTTGGCAAGATCTCATCTCTACAATAAATCAAAAAAGGAACTGGCCATGGTGGAGCATGCCTGTAGTTCCGGCTACTTGGAAGGCTGAGGTGGAAGGATCATTGGAGCCCAGCAAGTCGACACTGGGGTGCCCATGAGTGTGCCACTGCACTCCAGCTTGGGCGACAGAGTGAGACTCCAACTCAAAAAAAAAAAAAAATCATATAGTACTATGAAACTTAAAGTATTCTGTGCTTAGATTATTATGATTAAGAAAGTATTATTAGCTTCACGGCTTAGGGCAAAGCCTCTTAGCTTCTCTGTAATTCCTTAAATTCTTGATATGTAAAATAGAAATATAATAGACTCTATCTTATACAGTTGTGAAAATTGAATAAGTTAGTTCTAGTTCACAATCGCTTAATCACAATTCTGAAATACAAAAGCCCTGAAATGGAAAGTTCTTTCAATAACTCATTTGGTGGCAAATGTTGACCCAAACTTACCTAAAGCAATTTAAAGTTTATTCCTATAAATTTGAGTTTTCTTTTTTTTTTTTTTGAGTTGGAGTCTCACTCCATCGCCCAGACTGGAGTGCACTGGCCGCTCCTGGTCACCGCAACCTCGACCTGCTGGGCTCCAGTGATCCTTCCGCCTCAGCCTTCCTAGTAGCCGGAATTACAGGCACACGCTACCACGCCTGGCTAATTTTTTGATTTTTTTATTGTAGAGATGAGGTCTCACTGCCCAGGTGGGTCTTGAACCCGCGGGCTCAGGCAATCCACTCACCTCAGCCTCCCAAAGGCGCAGGATTACAGGCTGAGCCACCGAGCCTGGCTGAGTTTTCATATATTTTACCATAGAAATTTCATTTTGATTATAGGTTGCTGGTCAGACTCCACTGGGTGAAAAAGCTTAGGCACTATATTACTTTTATAAAATCTGGGGGTGGGGAGAATCTGAATTTAGAACACATATGGCTCCATGGGTTTGGGGTAAGAGGCTGTGGATCTTTATAAGAAGTACTTAAGGCCAGGTGTGGTGGCTCACACCTATAATCCCAGCACTTTGGGAAGCTGAGGCAAGAGGCTTGCCTGAGTCCAAGGGTTCAAGACCAGCCTGGGCAACTTGGTGAGACTTCATCTCTATAATAAATCAGAAAATTAGCCGGGAGTGGTCGCACATATCTGTAGTTCCAGCTACTTGGAAGGCTGAGGCGGAAGGGTCACCAGAGCCCAGCAGATCAAGGCTGTTGTGGCTGTGAGCATGCCATTGCACTCCAGCCTGGGGGACAGAGTGAGACTTCAACTCAAAAAACAAAAATAAAAAGAAATAGTTAAAACAGTACCTGGCACAAGCTATCATGTGTTACTTGTTACTATTATCACCTGAACCACATAATGTGCTGTATATACATTTATTTTGTTTTTCTTGAAGTAAATCATTATCTTGGTTTTCTATTTGCTTAGTTGTATCAGTCACAATTGTTTTACGTACCAATTACTGAAAAATATTGTTTTGCACTACTCAATCATATATACACAAAACTGAAAGTGTATATATTTATAAATTTATTAATACATTACTTTATTGTGTCTCATCCTCCACCAAAATGCAACCTTCTGAGAACAGACACCTGGTCTATTTTGTTTTTGGTTGTTTTTCCAGCCCCTAGAATTGTTTCTGACTCAGCAAAGGCATTCAGATCTTCATTGGATGAATGAACACTGCAGGCATTCTGTCAGCTTCGTTTTCTTCTCAGCCTCTTCTCTCTTGGGAGCGTCTGTCCTCTTGCTCCAGTCTGGACCAGCAGCTCCTCTGGACCTGCAGGCCCAACTTTCATCCTGGTAACTCCTTCTGCCTCTTTCCATTGTTGGGTTTCTTGCCTCTAAATCTGCTTTTCTCTTCCTTGGTTTGTTTCCTCATTTTGTTGGACTACAATTCATAGATGGAAAATATTTGAGCTATTCTTCCAATTGCTACGACTGTATAACAAACCACTCTAAATCTTAGTGGACTATGCCATGACACCCATTCATTAGCTCCTGGTTTCTCTGAGACAGAATTGAAGGACTACTCAGCTGGGAACTTGTGGCCTGGAGTCTCACACTGAGGTTGCATTCAAATCAGGGCTGGAATTGGAACTGTAGGAGATCAACAGCAGATGGAGTTGGACTGGTTTCTCTCTTTGTATAGTTTAAGGGCCACTGCATTTGGTGTCCCTGTGTGGCCTCCTTTGGTCTTCTTCCCAGCACAGAGCCTCAGGCAACTGCACTGCTTATGCAAAGGCTACTTTCCCTCAAATATCATTATTCTTCCCTTTACTTATTTTGGTGGGTATAGAGTTCTAGATGGATCATTTTCCTTTGGATCGTGAAAACAATTCTCCACAGTTTTCTTACTTTCAGAATTTGAATTCTGAGGTCTAATGCCATTTTAATTCCAGATCTTCATATCAGCTGATTTTTCTCTCCAGAAACTTTTAGAAAATTCTTTTTACTCACAGTGTTCTGTAAATTCATGTGAATTAGGGAATAGATTTAATAAGCTAGTTAAAATCTTGCTTGGTTCAGTATTAGTTTCTTTCTCTTTTTTTTGAGTTGGAGTCTTACTCTGTGGCCCAGGCTGGAGTGCAGTGGCATGCTCACAGTCACCGCAGCCTCGACCTGCTGGGCTCAGGCAATCCTTTCACCTCAGTCTTTCAAATACCTGGAACTACAGGCATACACCATCATGCCCGGCTAATTTTTTGATTTATTGTAGAGATGAGGTCTCACCAAGTTGCCCAGGCTGGTCTTGAACCCTTGGGCTCAGGCAATCCTCAACTCAGTCTCCCAAAGTGCTAGGATTATAGGCGTGAGCCACCACTCCCAGCTGAGTATTAGTTTCTACTTAATTTTATGACTTGGTGAAAAGACAAAAAATGAAGTCAATATACCCAATGAGCAGCCATTTTGACATTGCTTAGCTTTGTCATTTTTCTCTAGCAGTTTACTTTAATTTACCCTCTAATCACTAGCCAAGGACAGAACAGGTTTCTCAGAGGTAGCTATTGATAATTGCTTTACAACCCCAACCCCCTCCCCAGCTTGTTTTGTAAACAAGTTAACCTAATCAGCTCTTCATGACCTTCATGACACAAACCCCAACAACATGGCAGCAGTCACGTGACTGGCCCACACATCTGCCTGCTGTCCATCACCTGACTTCAGTACTTGTGCTTGCCTGTCCCCTCTGTGATCACGTGGACAGACCACCACCCAATCACTTTAATGACCTGCCCCATCAAGGGGAAAGTTTAAAAGGCATTCAACTTCAAACAGCAGTGGCCATTGCTTTGTTAAACTCTGATGTGTCCATGTGGTTCTTTGAGTTATGGCCACCATGTTTCCTAGCTTTGGCTCCTCCCCTACCATGGGGAGGTGAATCTCCTCTCTCTTTCTCTCTCTCTTTCTCTCTCTCTAATTTACTTTCTAAATAAACTATATTTTCCACTTTAACTTCTGTGCAATTCTTTCCATCTTTCACACAGCACCGGAACACACACACACACACACACACACACACACACACACACCCCTCTGTCGGGCCTGACCTAACCTTTCAGAGGCTCTGCTAGTATTTTTGACCTAACATTTTTGGAGGTCCCACTAAGATTGCCACTCTCTCTCTCTCACTCTCCTCTTTTCCAACCCAAGTCTCTCTCTTTTCTCTGCTACTCATTCTTAATCTTATCACCCATGACAAGCTACATCGAACAGACCCCTCCCTCTCACCTCAGCCTTGTCTGGTATGAAACTACATCATCACTGGTGAGCACTTGATCCCCTTCCCCACTAGAAGGTCAAAAAGTGAGCCATAAAAAGCTACTGTCTCACTGCCTGTGTAAAAGCACCCTAGCCACTGCCTATGTTTGTTTTGCCAGCCTCCTGGGAACTGCTCTCAAGACCAGTCACTCTCTCCATGCCCTACCCTATTCCTTTGAATGTGTCTTTGAATATGACCTGAGAGGACACTTTCTCAGTTCAGTACTTTTTGCTGGAGCTCCAGCCGTCTGCGAGACATCTCCAAGCTGAGTCTCAGAACGTACACGGGAACCGTCTTACCACTGGCCAGAAGGTCCGCCTCCCATGGGATGATGAGATCAAGGGAATACCCTGTCTCGTTTGATTCTCACTTCCTCACATTAATTCCACTAATCTTCTGCTCAGGATGCTGGCTGAAAACGTGGATGGTTTTTTTCCTCTTTTGAGCCTCTCAGTGACCATTTTTTTTTTTTTGGAGTTGGAGTCTCACTCTGTTACCCAGGCTGGAGTGCAGTGGCACGCTCACAGCCATCACAACCTTGACCTGCTGGGCTCAGGCAATTCTTCCACCTCAGTTTTCCAAGTAGCTGGAACTACAGGCACACACCACAACGTCTGGCTAATTTTTTGATTTATTGTAGAGACAAGGTCTCGCCAAGTTGCCCAGGCTGATCTCGAACCTGTGGGCCCAGACAATTCTCTCGTTCCTGCCTCCCAAACTGCTGGAATTACAGGCATAAGCCACCGCACCCAGCTTCAGAGATCATTCTTAAGACCAATCTCTCTCCCTCTCTAGAATTACTTTGTCATAGCTGAAACGCAAGAAAGGAGAATCGCCAGCACACTGAGTTTGAATTTTGAGTCCTTTAATAGTGTGCGGTCAAGAGTAGGCTCACGCCAAGAAAGCTCTTGATGCAAAACTAAACTAGCAAGAAGTTTATAAAGGCAAAAACTGCAAGTGGGCTTCATAGCAGAGGGGTGAGGGAACAAGGAACTAAAAACGAAAGAAACAATCTCTTGGCACATCTGATTTCAGTTAACAAGGTATACAATTACACAGCACTTGTAGCTAGGGAGTTTTTAAATGGTCAGCATGAACAGTTTAGGGGAACAAGGCTGTGGGTCTGTGGTCATGGGAATGTTACAACAATTACATGTACATACCGCGAGGGTCATTTTTAAGTCAGGCAGACAGCTAAGATGGAAGATTTTAACAAATGGAGTTATGTCAAACAAGTTATTGCAATGATTTTACATATTTTATTAGCTATTTCACTTCTCATGGGAAACCCAAGATGGATGGCTAAGCCCTTCTCCCCACCACTGAAGTGAATTCTAAAATGTCTCAAGATCCTCTCACTAGAGAGGAGCACCTACCCTAAGCATCTCCTCAATACCAGAAAGGCAACCAGGAGATGGGCCCAAGGTAGGTCTCTTGCCTCTGATACTGTCCTTCAACTTGAACCTTATTGCTACTACAAGGGCAAATGGTCCAAGATTTGCAATATGGCATTGCCCGGACCCCTTGTTCTTCCTGTAGCACACTATTACTCCTTCTTTCATTACATTATCTCCTTCCTGTTTTCTCTCAACAACTCAAATGCTGACCTAGCTGATATAACTTCTATCTCTCGTAACTTGCTTTTGCCAGGCTACTCTCCATCAGTTTCCTCTTCTGCTCTTTCTTCTTCTCGCCCTCTTCCATCTCTACCCACATTTACCTTCAGAGGAGGGGCTGGCACAGATGGCCACAGGGACCAACCCTAGCCTCAAGCCTTCTCATTCCCATTCCCCCATTGCCTGATAATCCCCTGGCAGCGGCCCCTACTAGCTGCAGCAAAGTCAAACCACATGCACCGCCTTGCTCCCCACCCTTCTCCACCATGTGCTCTTGGGAAACCATCTCAGGCTTCCACCATGGCTTAATTGGTCTACCCAAAGGAAGGTGGCCAGGACAATAAGTCATTAAAATTCATGTTTCTTCTATGATAAATCTCTCTTGAACTAAATCTAAACTGGGACCATCCACGCTCTTCCTGGACAAAAGTAAAAGGATCTCGTGTTAATTAATCCTGCTAATGCGAAGGAAAAAAAGTCTATTGTCGTTTTAATCTGCTTTTCCAACCAAACTTGCAAGTGCTCTAGTACAATCTTAATTCCAGCTTCACCATGTGCTAAATCATTAGTGCTAAATAATGCCAGCATTTGTTATGTCAGGCTTGCTAGTTTTTTATGGAGAACAAAATTAAGTCACCTTGCCGTACCCAACTAGACTAGCTCCCCATCCCCCTTCAGAACAGGTAATGCTTTAAATGCTAAATATTCTCTGCATGACAAAATAAGGTATGGGGACTGGCCATTCCAACCCGATAAGTCACTTTACTAAGCCTACTATTTCTGCCGGACAGACAAAATACTGGGTATTCTGTGTGGGCACAATGAGTCGGGGGAACTAATCACTCCCACCTAATTGTCCATACCTCACAACTACGACTGTAATTTAGTAATTTATAAAGGGTTTTTAACAAATTTGCCCGTTCATAATTAAAAATAAATAGAGACAGATCACTCACATTCACTTGATCTGTACATTCTAAAAGGTTTTACATAGAGAGACAGAGACATAGTCAAAATTTCATATGTATAGTCAATTAAAGAAGAACTCTTGAGGTTTTTTTCAGCTCAGACATTAGAGAAGCTGGCTCAGCTTGTAGTCCCAGCACTTTGGGAGGCTGAGGTGAGTAGATTGACTGAGCCCGCGGGTTTGAGACCAGCCCAGGCAACTTGGCGAGACCTTGTCTCTACAATAAATAAAAAAATTAGCTGGGCATGGTAGCGCATACCTGTAGCTCCAGCTGCTTGGAAGGCTGAGGCTTAAGGATCCCCGAGCCCAGCAGGTCGACGCTGGGGTGGCCATGAGTGTGCCACTGCACCCCAGCCTAGGCAAGAGAGTGAGACTCCAACTCAAAAAAAAAAAAGGAAAAAAAGACATTACAGAAGCTAAAGGGTGCCAACAGGGAGGGCTGCAGAACCAGAGGGCCAAAGAGGCATTTCAATTGGCAGTTGCCATTAATGACAAAACTACAACTGCCCATCAGAGACCTGGTAAGAACAAACCTGCTAAGGGGATGGATGGTTTCAGTTGCTATGGGTATAGCCTGGGGGGGGGGGGGGCACTTGAAGCATAGTTGCCCCAAAGAGGCATAAACTTCCAGGACCTCGTCCACTGTGCAAGCCAGAAAGCCATTGGAAAGTAGGTGCACTCTCTTCTGAAAAAAGAAGAGAACACCTAGCTCAGGAATGGTGGCTACTGAGGAGTCCTGGAAATCTGCTAAAGTGCCTGGCATGGCTCACCACCACCCCAACAAACTCCAGATAAACATTAGGATGCTGTACCCAAATTAATTTATTAATTAACACAGGTGCCAACCATTTGGTCCTAGCCATCCATGCTGGAATTATAACCTTATATTAATCAAAAGTTTATAAAGGTTGACCAGGCGCCGTGGATCAAGCCTATAATCCCAGCACTTTGGGAGGACAAGGCAAGAGGATTGCCTAAGTTCAGGGGCTCGAGACCAGCCTGGGTAACTTGGTTAGACCTCGTCTCTACAATAAATAAAAAATTAGCCGGGCATGGTAGCGTGCGCCTGTAGTTCCAGCTACTTGGAAGGCTGAGGCGGAAGGATTGCCGGAGCCCAGCAAGTCGAGGCTGCGGTGGCCAGGAGTGGTCACTGCCCTCCAGTCTGGGTGACAGAATGAGACTCCAACTCAAAAAAGAAAAAAACTTTTATGGTAAATTTTTGTCTTGGAATAAAATGGCTGGTTATTTGAAGGATGAAAACTATAGGACAAAATAGAAGGTTCGAGCATGTCGAAAACATTATGAGTATGTGGAAAAATTATATGGGGAAGGTTTGTGGGAAAATGCGTAAAAAAAATTCTACAAACAATCTAATTTTTTTTTTTTTTTTTAGTTGAAGTCTCACTCTGTCACCCAGGCTAGAGTGCAGTGGCACGCTCCTGGCCACCACAGCCTTGAACTGCTGGGCTCAGGCGATCCTTCCATCTCAGCCTTCCAAGTAGCTGGAACTACAGGCATGTGCCACCATGCCCAGCTAATTTTTTGATTTATTGTAGAGATGAGTTCTTGCTAAATTGCCCAGGTTGGTCTCAAACCCCTGAGCCCAGGTAATCTTCTCACCTCGGCCTCCCAAAGTGCTGGGATTATAGGTGTGAGCCACCACATCTAGTAAAATCTAACTTACAAAAATTTTAGTTATTTTAGTTATTTCTATGAACTTACCATTACTATCAACCACTCTAATGCTAGGTCAAAATACTACTCAGAGACCGAAACTTGAGCCTCTTTATAGACAACCACCAAAAGAATTTTCTCCTATATACAATGGAAGGGGGAGGAAGAGATAAATTGTTAGGCCTCTCTCCCCCCATGTTTGTTGGTTTTTGTTGTTTAAAATCTTCTCTATTAAAAAACAAGGTTTGCTGGGTGCAGTGGTTCATGCCTGTAATCTCAGCACTTTGAGAGGTGGAGACGAGAGGATTGCCTGAGCTCAGAGGTTCAAGACCAACCTGAACAAAATGATGATACCTCATCTCTACAATAAATCAAAAAATTAGCCAGGTGTGGTGGGGCACAAAAAATTAGCCAGGGGTAGCGTGCGCCTGTAGTTCCAGCTACTTGGAAGGCTGAGACAGAAGGATTGCCGGAGCCCAGCAAGTCGAGGCTGCAGTGGCTGTGAGTGTGCCACTGTTCTCCAGTCTGGGTGACAGAGACTCTGACTCAAAAAATAAAAATAAATTAAAAAGCAAGGTTTGGTGTTTTTTTTTGCTTTTCAAAATCTTGGGCTATCACTTTGGCTAAGCAGGTAACTTACAATGGTCTATAACCCTGCGTTATAACCTTATGCTTTTAAAACCATTAATATTTAAACTCTTCAGGCTGTCAATTCAGTTTCTCTAGGGTGGGGTAAGGAACAAAAGCCTCAATAACCACACCTACTCTACATCCTTCTCCTGTACTGCCTGCAGTCCAAGAAAATTGTTTTTGTAAACAACATTCATTGTAAAAGCCTAAAATGGTATTTCAGTCACTCACTGCAATTTATAATCAGCTATAGTGCTTTTCAGTGCCAAATTGTTAAAGACTTTAAAATCTCCTTCCAGACATAAGGACAACTAATCCAGCATACGATGGATAACAAAATGACTTTCTGCTTAAAGTATTACTAATTATTTTTGTTAGACTTTAAGGTAATATTTTCCCTGTTGAAGGCAGAAGACCAATAACACCCCCTTCTTCCATTCCTCCAATCAAAAGCAGAGAGATATCAATCTCCCATCTCTAGAGTGGAGGTTACTTGAAATCCACCCTGGTTAGCATATCAATCATTGCGAAGGTATATCAGATCTATTGTGAAAAACATGGGACAGTTTTTTCTTGCCCAAGTCACCTGTTTTACATTCTTGTGTTCACTATTATTTCCTACAATTTTAACTACAACCTAACTTCATGTCTCCAAACTAATATTTTCAATTTTTTCAGACTTTCTCAAAGTAGCTATATTTCCTTGTTAAAGTCATTATTAAAAAACCCTTATACCTGTCTATAAATTCTTATCACAAAATCCAAAGAAACTTGAAGACAAGCTTCGGGGACATCCACATATGGACTAAGGAATTGACTGGTGCAACAGTAAAAACTGCCTGAACTCCTGTAATGGGTAGTGGGTGTCAAGTCCCCTGGGGTAGTTATTTATAAATACATTTTACTAGACATCAAAGTCTTAATGTGCCATGCCACATAAGGGCCATTATCGTAGTATTAATTCTAGTAATATACACTTTTACACAGTGTTCTGTATATAGATACTAAAGATACTTAGCAATTCCATTGGTCTCTGTCTTCTCATCTGCTCCTCTTTTTTTTTTTCTTTTTTTTTGAGTTGGAGTCTCACTCAGTCGCCCAGACTGGAGTATAGTGGCCACTCCCGGCCACCGCAGCCTCAACCTGCTGGGCTCCAGCAATCCTTCCGCCTCAGCCTTCCAAGTAGCTGGAACTATAGGCGTGTGCTACCATACCCAGTTAATTTTTGATTTATTGTAGAGATGACGTCTCACCAAGTTGCCCAGGCGGGTCTCGAACCTGCGGGCTCAGGCAATCCACTCACCTCAGCCTCCCAAAGGCGCGGGATTACAGGCTGAGCCACCGAGCCCGGCTCATCTGCTCCTCTTACTCTAGACAAACAGGGACAGCTCTACACCCCATCCAGCAGGTGGCAGCTACAGAAGCCTGACCCTCATCCCTGTTCCCAGGTACAAATAAGAATATTTTAAAATAAGAAGAGGGGGAAATGAAAGAACGCAAGATGGAGTCAATATGCCCAATGAGCAGCCATCTTGACATTGCTTGGCTTTATCATGTTTTTCTAGCAATTCACTTTAGTTTACCCTCTAATCACTAGCCAAGAACAGAACAGGTTTCTCAGAGGTAGCTATTGATATCTGCTCTACAACCCCCTCCCCAGCTTGTTTTGTAAACAAGTTAACCTAATCAGTTCTTCATGATCTTCATGACAGACCCCATCAGCATGGCAGCAGTCACATGACTGGCCCGCACATCTGCCTGCTGTCTATCACCTGACTTCAGTACTTGTGCCTGCCTGTCCCCTCTGTGATCACATGGACAGACCACCACCCAATCACCTTAATGACCTGCCCCATCAAGGGAAAAGTTTAAAAGGCATTCAACTTCAAACAGCAGTTACCATTGCTTTACTAAACTCTGGTGTGGCCTGTGCTCTTTGAGCAATGGCCACCACCATGTTTCCGAAGCTTCGGTCCCCGTCTCCTATCTTGGAGAGGTGAATGAATCTTTTCTCTCTCTCTCTAATTTACTTTTTTTTTTTTTTAGTTGAAGTCTCACTCCGTTGCCCACAAGCTAGGTGCAGTGACAGCCTAGACCTGCTGGACTCAGGTGATTCTTCCGCCTCAGCCTTCCAAGTAGATGGAACTACATGTGCACACTGCCACACTGGGCTAATTTTTTTTTTTTTGAGTTGGAGTGTCACTCTGTCACCCAGACTGGAGTGCAGGGGCCGCTCCCGGCCACTGCAGCCTCAACCTGCTGGGCTCTGGCGATCCTTCCACCTCAGCCTTCCAAGTAGCTGGAACTACAGGCACGTGCTACCACGCCCGGCTAATATTTTTGATTTATTGTAGAGATGAGGTCTCGCCAAGTTGCCCATGCGGGTCTCGAACCCGCAGGCTCAGGCAATTCGCTTACCTCGGCCTCCCAAAGTGCGGGATTACAGGCTGAGCCACCGAGCCCGGCCTAATTTTTTGATTTATTGTTGTTGAAGTCATACAGCGAGTAAGGAGTCACTGGCACACTGAGAGTTAAACAGTCCTTTATTTTATTGTATTGTATTGTATTTTATTTTATTTTTTTGAGTTGGAGTCTCACTCTGTCACCCAGACTGGAGTGCAGTGGTCGCTCCCAGCCACCGCAGCCTCGACCTGCTGGGCTCCAGAGATCCTTCCGCCTCAGCCTTCCAAGTAGCCGGAATTACAGGTATGTGCTACCACGCCCGGCTGGTTTTTTGATTTATTGTAGAGATGAGGTCTTGCTGCCCAGGCAGGTCTCGAACCCACGGGCTCAGGCAATCCACTCACCTCAGCCTCCCAGAGGCGCGGGATTACAGGCTGAGCCACCGAGCCCGGCTTAACAGTCCTTTATTGCTGGTGGTTGAGAGGAGGCTTATGCCAGAAAGGAACTCTCGACCCCGAATGGAGCAAGCAAGGGATTTATAAAGACCAAAACTGCAATTTTATCAGAGTCGGGTGGGGTGCATACATGAAATTTCAGTTACAATATACAGAACAGTAACAAGTGTAGAATAGTTTCTCTCGAGCAGTTACAGGACAGCTTATCTGGGCTTTCTGTCAAGTAGGATGTGGTTAACTGCTTACTGGGAGGTTGGGGCAGTCACGCAGAGGAGGGGTGAGAGGGGAAACAGAGGCAAAATGGGGAATTCACTATACTTGGAGTCACCACGATAGGTTTGCTAACAGGTATTTCATTCCCTCCTTTTAGTTGTTCATGAGTCAAAGCATTGACTCATCTATTATGGGTAGGGGGTTGTAATGGGTTCGCATATACATGAGTTTTACAGAAGCGATTCATTATTTTACAAACCAAACTATCCAATTTAATATACAGGGCCCAATGAGTAGACTCAGAAGGAGGAGAAACAGAAGACCGGACAGACCTGTAATTAAGGTAGTTAGTCATGGGTTCCAATCAAACAAGGTTTGAAACCAGGATTTGTTATTTTGTCTTTCTTTTTGTCTTCTGTCTAAATTTTCTCAAACCTTTTGGAGGGTGTTTTTAATGTCTCCTGATTTAGTGGCATAAAAACAGCATGATTCCCCTAGTACTACACAGAACCCTCCTTGAGACAAGAACAATAAATATAGACCTCTATGATTTTGGAACACCACTTTTGCTAAGGATGTGACCTGGTCATGGAGTTGATCCATGGCAAACTGGAGGTTTCCTATGTCTGTATCCATTTCTTTTCTTTTCTTTTTTTTTTTTTTTTTTGAGTTGGAGTTCCACTCTGTCGCCCAGACTGGAGTGCAGTGGCCGCTCCCGGCCACCGCAGCCTCGACCTGCTGGGCTCCACCTCAGCCTTCCGTGTAGCTGGAATTACAGGCGCGCGCTACCACGCCCGGCTAATTTTTTGATTTTATTGTAGAGATGAGGTCTCGCCTGCCCAGGGGGGTCTCGAATCCGCGGGCTCAGGCAATCCACTCACCTCAGCCTCCCAAAGGCGCAGGATTACAGGCTGAGCCACCGAGCCCGGCTGTATTCATTGCTTGAATCAGGTTGGTTAGACCTAGTTCACTGTGGACTAGGGCTGTAGTGCTGAGAGCAGTGGTTCCAGCCACAATGAGGCCTATTAAGGCAGGTACTAGCAAAGCGGCAGCATGTTTTCCATGAGTGACTGGGAGGCTGGATGGATACAGCAAAAGTGTTCCCTCAGGGCCGCTATAAGCATATTCCTGGGAAGCACATGGATGGCAACACATAAGGCAGGTTCATTGTTTAACTTTTAAGGAGTAATACATTTGGTAAGTCCTACAGAGCATGCTAACCAAGTATTGGTAGGAGTCATATAAGCCATGGAATCTGACAAGTTTAGGGTGAGAGATAGATTACAAATATTAGAAAAAGGAGATGCAGTTAAATTGAAGCTTTAAGTTAAAACACAAGATGCAGTACCAGTTATGTCTCCTATTGTGATGTGAATCACTTCCGGAGGGCACTTACTACTGTTGCTAATAATGGAGGCTTCAACCCCAAGGTCTACATAATATGGAGGCTTGGATTTTAAGCAAAACCAGCAATCTGAAGCCAATTGAAGCAGAGTAACATTGAGCAGTCGATGCGTGTTTGTTAGCATTGGGAAAAGACTGGGGGTTATCGACTGGTTTTGAGTATTGCATAGGTGAGCCTGGGGCACTACTATTGTCTATGGGGGGGCAGAGGTTGGTGATAACTGAACAAAGGGTCTCCTAGTTCTGCCAATGGTCCTACAGGCCTGGTTAGGACTTTGTAGGAGAGAGTACGTCGTTGGATGGTGAACAGGGCACCTACATCACAGCCAGTTACATAAGCTCGTATACCCCAGGTGGAGCCTGTACCCCAAGAATAGTGGAGGGGATTGACAATTTTTTATGTATACAGGTGCCTGAATTGAATCTGGGCTAAAAGCCTGCCAGAGAGTGATTTGGGAGGTGTCATTAGGTCCCCCACTGTAAGTAGCAATAGTGACACATTTCTGGTATGGGCAGAAGAAGAGATTGGCCTGATTACACTGTTGGTCAGTAGGACTTCCAGGGCAGAGATAAAAGTCTATCTGTTGTAAAGGGATGTAGGGAATCCCTTTTTCAGTTAGGGCAACAGGGTAGTTCCAGAAGGCTTGCCCTTTATCAGTACTTGATATGGACAGTAAGTCAAATAGTTCGACTTTAAATAACACAGGCAGCCCCTACCCGTATATCCAATTCTGGTTGGCCAGGACCTCCCTTGACGTAAAAGAAGTCAGGGAGAAGGAATAGACTGAATGTTGAACATCTCTATGAGGGAGAAAACAGGCTATGAGACAACACCAGAGCGAGAAAGTCTTAGCTTGAGAGAGCCAGATCCAGGCACAGTTGTCCATTGTTGACTGTCTTCCTTGGCCTTTTTGATGCGGGAGTGGTGAATTCAAGCAAGTATTTCATCAACTTTGAGTGCTGTAGAAGTGATGAGGATGGCGACGAAGGGTCCTTTCCATGCAGGAGTTAATCCCTCTTTCTGGAACTTTTTGACATAGACCAGATCCCCAGGCTGGAAGGGATGACAGGGCATGGAGGAGGGAGTTGGTAAACGCCACGGACATTGGAGTGGATGGCAGCCTGGACCTGTTGGAGAAACTGGAGATACTTTAACAGAGACTGATTAGTAATTTCTTCAAGAATAGGGTCTCTTAACCAGGGTAGTAAGAGAGGGGGTCTTCCAAACATGATTTCATATGGGGTGAACCCTGCCTTGTAAGGGGTGCATCAGACTCAGAGGAGAGCCAAAGATAAAAGGCTTAGCCGTTTTTCACCGGTTTCTATTATTAATTTGGTTAAAATAGTTTTTAGGGTTCGATTTATGCGTTCTACCTTTCCAGAGCTCTGTGGTCAGTAGGCACAGTATAACTTCCAGCTTATATTTAGTGTTTTGCTAACCATTTGAGCTATGGATAAGGTAAAGGCAGGACCGTTATCAGAGCCAATGGAGAGAGGGAGCCCAAACCTAGGAATAATTTCATTTAATAAGTAATTTGTGACCATTAGTGTGATTTCCTTTTCTGTAGCAAAAGTCATTTACCCTGAAAAAGTGTCTAAAAAAGCCAGTAGATATGAGTACCCCTCATGAGGGGGTCTTACCTCAGTGAAGTCCACTTCCCATATTTCTCCGGGGCTCAGTCCCTGGGCCCTGATACCATTTGGTGGTTTTGGTTCTTGTTTTGCATTTACTTGTGCACAAGATGGGCATGTTTCAGTGACTGTGGCAGCGAGGCTTCTTAAGTCTTGAATGTAGTAGTACCAGTTTAGCATTTCAGCTAATTTAGTACTTCCCAGGTGGGTAGTAGAATGAAGTTGATTTACCAGAGTATGTCCAAGGGTGGCTAGGAGGATGATTTTAGAGTCCTTAGTTATTCACCATCCTGAGGGTTTTTTTTTTTTGTACTCCTGCTAGGTCAGCTTGCTCCTCTTCTTCTCGGGTATAGGTGGGTTGTTTTGGAAGTGAGGGAACTGGAATCATTTTAGCTAGCAGGATAGTGAGGGGCTTGACTGGGAGCTCCACTGCCTCACAAGCTGCCCAATCAGCTAGGCAATTTCCTGTTGCCTCTGGAGTGTCTGATTTTTGGTGTCCCCTGCAATGAATGACAGCTACCTCTTTGGGGAGCCATATAGCCTCTAGAAGGGCTAAAATTTCCTCTTTTTTTTTTTTTATAGTTTTACCTGCTACAGTATGAAGTCCTCGTTCCTTGTAGATCATGCATGGACATGGAAAGCATACCTGCTGTCTGTAAAGATATTTACTCGTTTTTCTGTTCCCCAGCACAGGGCTTGGATTAATGCAAGTAGCTCAGTCTTTTGGGCAGATATGCCGAGATTATGTTGTAAGCCGTGGTTATCGCCGCACCAGCCTTGCGGACTCCCTTTATTATCAGACTGCTGCCATCCGTGAACAGGTTAGCATCAGCCTGGTCTAGGGGAGTGTCCTGAAGATGAGGATGACTGACTTGAAGGACTTCCAACAGATCTTCACAGTTGTGAACTGACGTCTCTGGATTATCATCGGGCATCAGAGTGGCTGGATTGAGGCTCTGAGTAGGAGAGAAAGTTAGTCTAGGCTGATCAAGTAGGAGGCTTTGATAGTGGGTGATATGAGCATTTGACATCCAGCGGCAAGTGGCTCCCCGAAGTAGGGCTTCTACAGCATGGGGAACACTCAGGGTTAGGTTTTGACCAAAAGTCAGTTTGTCCACCTCCTTAACTAGTATAACTGTAGCAGTGACAGCTCGAAGAAAGGATGGTCAGCCAGAAGCCACTGGATCCAGCGTTTTTGACAAGTAAGCCACATGTCACCTCCGGGATCCTAAGGTCTGGGTAAGAACTCCCTTCACAATTCCCCACTGTTCATGAATAAACAAGTGGAAAGGTTTGGTAACATCTGAGAGGGGTAAAGGCAGGGCTTGGGTAAGAGCCATTTTTAATTGTTGGAATGCTTATTCCTCAGTGGCAATTCATTTCAAAGGTTGATTCCCTGCTGTGGCTGAATATAGGGGCTTGGCAATCTCAGCAAATCTGTAACTGACAGTATCCCGCTGCCCCCAGGAATTCCCGTACCTGTTTTTTTTTTGAGGTTGGGGTGGGGATTCAAAGGATGACTTCCTTCTGGGCCATGGTTAGGGTTCACTTACCCTTTTTCAGTCAATATCCTAAATAGAAGACCTCAGCTAAGCAGAGTTGTGCCTTCTTAGCTGATACACAGTAGCTCAGTTCCTGGAGAAGCTGTAACAAAGCGTTGGTGCCTTTGAAGCAAGTGTCCAAGTCTGCCACTGCAAGCAAGAGATCATTTACGTACTGGAGTAAAGTACATTCAGGGTGTAAGGCATGGAACCCTGATAAGTCCTGTTGCAAGGTCTCCAAGTCCTGTTGCAAGGCCTCGTCGAAAGAGTTGGAGAGTTTTCCAATGACCCCTGTGGGAACCGGTCCAAGTCAGCTGACTGGAATCCCCTGAGTCAAGATCTGTCCATTCAAAGGCAAAAATGGGTTGACTGATAGGGGACAAAGGAATGGAGAAAAATGCATCTTTCAGATCCAAAACAGTGTAAACCTGGTGTTGAGGAGGAAGTAAGCTGAGTAACGTGTAAGATTTGGGAAAAGTAGGATGGATAGTTTCAACCTGCTTATTGACCTCTCTCAAGTCCTGGACTGGTTGGTAGTCAGAGGTTCCTGGTTTCTGCACTGGCAAGAAAGGGGTGTTTCATGCTGATTGGCATGGTGTCAGCATATTAGTTTTTAAGAGTCTTTGGATATGAGAAGCAATTCCCCTTCATGCCTGCAAACTCATAGGGTACTGACGTACTCGGACTGGGGTGGCTGATGCCAATAGACTCACCACAACCAGAGGATGATGTTGTGCCAATCCTGGTGGATTTGTTTCTGTCCAGACCAAAGGATATCCTTGTTGTAGCTGCTGAAGCAAACCTGACAAAGTATTCTCAGTGGAGGAGTTAGAAGAAGTTAGAAGGTACTCTTCAAAAAGCGGAACGGTTAAAAGCATTTGACAGGCAGTGGGGACAAACATTTCAGTTTTGTCAGGTGAAAACACAATGGTTGCTCTTAGCTTTCAAAGCAAATCCCAGTCCATGAGGGGATATGGGCAGTCAGGGGCTATTAGGACCAAGTGGGTAACCCATTTCTGATCCAAATCAACCATTCGATTGGAAGTGAACTTGCAGTTTGTAATTGCACCCGTTGCCCCTTGAACAGAAATTTGCTTACTGGACATAGGTCCTCATGGTGATTCTAGGACTGAAAGCTCTGTCCCAGTATCCACTAAGAGTTGGAGCGGGTGGCCCCCGATAAATGCAGTTACCAGACTCTTGAGGGCCTAAGGAAAAAGAGCCCTGGCCTCTTCAGTCAGAGTCATTTTCAGCCTCCCCAGCAGTGGGTAAAACCAGGACTGGCTTAGGCTTGTCTGTGTTTGGGCAATGGGGACAATCCTTTTTCCAATGACCAAATTCTTTGCAATATGCACATATACACATTGATCCTTAGCCAGCGGGGAACATCCAGTGCCCTTTTGTCCTTTTCTAGTCTCCCCTTTTTTCTGGTGTGGCAGTCTTGAGTCAGGCTGGGAGACTTGGAGGGCAGTTACTGATATTTTTGCCTGTTGTTTTTATCTGCCTCCTGTGCTGCCTGTTTTTGCTTTTCAGCATCACGGTTATTAAAAACTTTTTGGGCTACTTTGAGCAACTGGGAAATATTCATTCCTGTGAAGCCCTCAAGCTTTTGTAATTGTTTTTGGACGTTGGGAGCTGCCTGAGTCACAAAAGTGAAATTGATAGCCAGAGCATTTTCAGGTGCCAAGAGGTCAAATGGAGTATAGGTATGGAATGCCTCTTGAAGATGCTCAAGAAATCCTCCTGGCAACTCCTCAGGACCCTGAAGAATTTTGGTAGTTTTTGAAAGATTGAAAGGCTTCCGGGTCGCTCCCCTCAAACCAGCTAATAGAGTCTGGTGATAGGTATCTAATGCCCTGGACCCTGCCGGGGCATTGGGGTCCCACTCAGGAAGAGAAAAGGGAAAAATTTCATTTAAAATTTCTTGACTTTCTTCCCCTGTGCCAGTGGTTGAGGCTAGGACAGCTTTCTAGTCTCAGCTCTAATGCGCTCTCGCTCCTCAGAGATAAATAGGGTTAAAAGAAACTGCTGGCAATCATCCCAGGTGGGATGATAAGTGTGCATGATTGATTCTACCAGGGAGGTTAAAACCTGAGGTTTCTCCAAAAATGGCAGATTTTGAGCTTTCCAATTGTATAAATCAGAAGTAGAAAATGGAACATACACCAAGAAGGGTCATTCATCCTGGCCCATCCCCCATGGAGAGGGAACTTCCTGGAGGGGAAGAAGAGGGGCCAGTTCTATCTGGGACCAGAGGTGAGAGGTAAGAGGTGGGGAGGGTGGAGAGAGGTGGAAGAAGTGACGGTGGGTGAGGAAGTTGGATTGTAGGGAGGAGGAAGGTGAGGGCCTGAGTCAGAACGAGAATGAGAGATGATTGGGTCTTCCAGAGGATCCTCAGTAGGGGGAGGCAAGACAGAATAGAGTTTAGGGGTAGGCTTAGGAGGGGGCAAACTAGGGGAAGACAGTGGGGCAGATGAACATGACAGGAGAGGACAAAGAGACTTGGAGACAAGTATATGGGAAGGGTCCTGAGTTTTAAGAGAACATACCTTCAATCATGGAGGGGGATTTTGGACTAAATTCAACCATTGGTCGATATAGGGAAATTGGTCAGGGTGACTAGGAGTCCCCGTGATGACCTTCCAGACAGACTGAGTGATGCGAATGTCCAGAGATCCATCCAACATTAAACAAAGGCCAGTCAATTTCACAGAGGGTCTGGAGCCTTTGAAGAGGCAGACACTGTAGTCCTCACTAAATCCAGCAGAAAAATTCTTTATCATACAGTCCAGGGGACTGGAGGGTCAAGAAGCCTGTGACCCCATATTGTCAGACCAGTGAGAAAACCAAAACTGAAATCAGAAACTGAACTGAGATTCTTTTCAGCCAACATCTTGGCCAAAGGAATAGTGTCCAAGGGACAGCTTCATCAGACTGTGACTCCTTTAAATAGAATTGTGGCCACAAACAGAACAGATTCTTACTTCCTAGGAGAATGCAGATGGACTCAGGTATTTTTGAGGTGATGGCAAACCAGTCATTCCAACTCCCTCCAGGCTGGGTGAGAGGTTATGGGGCACTGGAACATCTCAGGGGGCGCCTCCCTATAACTTCTTCACCAAGCTGGGGAGAGCCAGAGTGAGGCTGCTTCCTGAGCTTGGTGATCTTGCTGGGGCCTCCAAGTGTTGTAGCTGCACTGTGAGTAAGGAGTCACCAGCACACTGAGAGTTAAATATTGAGTTCTTTATTGCCAGTGGTTGAGAGGAAGTTTATGCCAGAAAGGTATTCTCGACCCCGAATGGAGCAAGCAAGAGGTTTATAAAGCCCCAAATCACAATTTTATCAGAGTTGGGTGGGGTACATACAGAAAATTTCGGTTACAGAACAGTTAGCAGAGCAGTAACAAGTACAGACCAGTTTATCACAAGCAGTTACAGAACAGCTTATCTGGGCTGTTCAGTTACAGAACAGTTAACAGAACAGTAACAATTAGAGAATAGTTCATCTCAAGCAGTTACAGAAAAGCTTATCTGGGCTTTCTGTCAAGCATGATGTGGTTAACTGCTTACTGGAAGTTTGGGGCAGTCATGTGGAGGAGGGATGAGGGGGAAACTGAGAGACAAAATGGGAAATTCACTATACTTGGAGTCACCCTGGTAGCTTTGCTAACAGGCATTTCACTGTAGAGACAAGGTCTTGCCCAATTGCCCAGGCTGGTCTCAAACCCCTGAGCTTGGGCAGTCCTCTTGCCTCAGCCTCCCAAAGTGCTGGGAATACATGCTTGACTCACAGTGCCTGGCCTTCTAATTTACTTTTTGGCCATTGCTTTGCTAAGCTATGGTCTGGCCATGTGGTTCTTTGATCTATGGCAACCATGTAGCCTAGCATTGGTCCCCTCCCCCACCTTGGGGAGGTGAATCTTCTCTCTCTCCCTTACTTTCTAAACATTGCTTTCTAAACATTGCTTTACTAAACTCTGGTGTGGCCATGTGCCCTTTGAGCTATGGTCGCCTCCATATTTTCTAAGCTTTGGCCCCTTCTCCTATCTTGGAAAGATGAATTTTTCTCTCTCTCTCTCTCTAACTTACTCTCTAGTCATTGCTTTGGTAAACTAAGGTCTGGCCACGTGGCTCTTTAAGCTATGGCTGTCATGTTTCCTAGCTTTGGTCTCCTCTCCTACTTTGGGGAGATGAATCTTCTCTCTTTCTCTCTAATTCACTTTCTAGTCATTGCTTTACCAAACTCTGGTGTAGCCATGTACTCTTTGAGTTATAGCTGTTGCCATGTTTCCTAAGCCTTGACCCCCTCTCCTACTTTGAAAAGGTGAATCTTCTCTCTCTTCTCCCCTTCTCTCTCCCCTCTCTCTTCTCTCTCTCTAATTTACTTTCTAGTCACTGCTTTTCTAAGCTATGGTCTGGCCACGTGGCTCCTTGAGCCACAGCTGACACGTTTCCTAGCTTTGGTCCCCTCCCCTACCTTGGGGAGGTGAAACTTCTTTTTTTTTTTGAGTTGAAGTCTCACTCTGCTGCCCAGGCTGGAGTGCAGTGGCACAATCTTGGCCACCACAGCCTCTACCTGCTGGACAATCTTTTCGCCTCAACCTTCCAAGGTAGCTGGAACTATAGGCACATGCCACCATGCCCAGCTAATCTTTTGATTTATTGTAGAGATGAGGTCTCGTCAAGGTGCCCAGGCTGGTCTCGAACTCACGGGCTCAGGCAATTCTCTCATCGAGGCCTCCCAAAGTACTGGGATTATAGGTGTGAGCCACTGCACCCGATGAAACTTCTCTCTTTTTTTTTTTTTTTTTTTGAGTTGGAGTCTCACTCTGTCACCCAGACTGGAGTGCAGTGGCCGTTCCCGGCCACCGCAGCCTCGACCTGCTGGGCTCCAGTGATCCTTCTGCCTCAGCCTTCTAAGTAGCCGGAATTACAGGCATACACTACCATGCCTGGCTGATTTTTTTGATTTATTGTAGAGATGAGGTCTCGCTGTCCAAGCGGGTCTCGAACCCGCGGGCTCAGGCAATCCACTCACCTCAGCCTCCCAAAGGTGCGGGATTACAGGCTGAGCCACCAAGCCCAGCTGAAACTTCTCTTTCTAATTTACTTTCTAGCCATTGCTTTGTTAAACTCTGGTGTATCCACGTGGCTCTTTGAGCTATGGCCACCATGTTTCCTAGCCTTGATCTCCTCCCCTACCTTTGTGAGGTGAATCTCCTGTCCTCTCTCACGAATTTACTCTCTAAATAAACTATATGTTTCAATCTAACTTCTGTGCAATTCTTTGCAGCTTTTCCATGGCATCAGATTGCACACACACCCCCATCAGGCATGACCTACCATTTTAGAGGCCCAACTGGGATTTTTCTTTTTTTTTGAGTTGGAGTCTCACTCTGTCACCCAGGTTGGAGTGCAGTGACACGCTCACAGCCACCCCAGTGTTGACCTGCTGAACTCCAGCGATCCTTCCGCCTCAGCCTTCCAAGTAGCTGGAACTACAGGTATGCGCTACCATGCCCAGCTAATTTTTTTTTTCTATTGTAGAGATGAGGTCTTGCCAAGTTGCCCAGGCTGGTCTCGAACCCACAAGCTCAGGCAATCCACTTACCTCCGCCTCCCAAACTGCTGGGATTACAGGCTGAGCCTCCAAGTCCAGTCCCTACTGGAATTTTTTTTTTTTTTTTTGAGTTGGAGTCTCACTCTGTCACCCAGACTGGAGTGCAGTGGCTGCTCCTGGTCACTGCAGCCTCGACTTGCTGGGCTGTGGCGATCCTTCCGCCTCAGCCTTCCAAGTAGCTGGAACTACAGGCACGCACTACCATGCCTGGCTAATTTTTTTATTTATTGTAGAGATGAGGTCTTGCCAAGTTGCTCAGGCGGGTCTTGAACTCGCGGGCTCAGGTAATCCACTCACCTTAGCCTCCCAAAGCGCAGGATTACAGGCTGAGCCACTGAGCTCGGCTCCCTCCTGGAATTTTTAACCCAACACTTGGTAACTGGGTTCCTCCCATTACTTGATTGATCTAGTTTGACTCATCCTAGAAAACCTCTGCTGACAAACCCCTATCCACATTGATCATTTTCTGGTTTTCAATTCTTCAGCATCTGTATATAGTTTATAATTAACTTCTAAAATTGAAATTCTTCAAATGTTTTGGAATATTTATTTCCCCCAAGTTCTTTTATATGAAGAAACCATGCTTACCATTATTTTTATATCCCTACAGCACCCATTGGAGGGACTCAATTCAGTAAGGAATGTAATAAAGGCAGACTGTGAGTGAACTTTGTGTCTTCTAACAAATAAGCTGCCTGATTATTTACTTACTGTTATAGAAACTGCAAGGTTCCTCGCTTCCTCTTTTTAGTTCAGCTCAACCTGTTCCCTTCTAAAGGCCAACTCCTTCCACGAAGTACTCAGAAACATCACATGATCCTCCTCTAGAGTGGCAGTTTACCATAAATGGAATTTTCAGTTACTATATTCTGTGTAGTCAAGGTGTTGTTTTTCCTCCAAGTCTTTAAGATGCTATATAAACATAAAAACATATTCCTGTTTGTGACTTGGTCTAACTATATATTTTATACATTTTTAATGTTTTTTGTTACCTTGTAAAAATGTTTGTAATGATACATTAATTGTATTGTGTTATGTAACTAACCTTGTTGAATCTTTGTTCTTGGACTGGGTATATTGTGGTGTCTCAAAAGACATTGTTCTGAGGATCTATCTTCACCTTATGAAGGCAGAACATAGGATAAAAGGGGCAACTTTTCAAAAACCAGGAAATGAAGAAGGTAAAACTACTGAACCGTTTTTTTCTTCTGCCACCCAGGCTGGAGTGCAGTGGCATGCTGATGGCCACCGCAGCCTCGACCTGCTGGGTTCAGATGATCCTTCTGCCTTAGCCCTTCCAAGGTAGCTGGAACTACAGGCACGTGCCACCATGCCCGGCTAATTTTTTTGATTTATTGTAGAGATGAGGTCTCACCAAGTTGCCTAGGTTGGTCTCGAACCCATGGGCTCAGGCAATCCTCTTACCTCGACCTCCCAAAGTTCTGGGATTATAGGCATGAGACACTGTGCCTGGCCATCTGGAGTTGTTTTATTTACTCATACCCCTAATAGTTCCACTCCTGGGATCAAATGGAGAGATTATCTTTTTTTTTTTTTTGTAATTGGAATCTCACTCTGTCACCCAGGTTGGAGTGCAGTGGCATGCTCATGGCCACCCCAGCATCAACCTCTTGGGCGCCAGTGATCTTTCCACCTCAGCCTTCCAAATAGCTGGAACTATAGATGAGCGCTACTACGTCTGGCTATTTATTTATTTATTTATTGTGGAGACGAGGTCTTGCCAAGTTGCCCAGGCTGGTCTTGAACCTGTGGGCTCAGGCTATCCACTTGCCTCTGCCTCCCAAAATGCTGGAATTACAGGTTGAGCCACCGAGCCCAGCTGAGCTATTTTCTTAACATCCAAAGTGAAATTAATTAAACACAAACCAAATAGGATGAACTTCTCCATCTATGGGAGTTAATGAAATTATTTTAACACTCTATTATTTTTCTTCTTCTTCTTCTTCGAGTCAGGGTCTCACTCTGTTGCCTAGGCTGGAGTGCAGAGGCACAATCACAGCTCACTTCAGCCTCCCTCTCCTGGGTTCAGGAGCTCCTTCTGTCTCAGCCTCCCAAGTAGCTGGGACTACAAATATGGGCTACCACACCCAGCTAATTTTTTTTTCTGTAGAGACAAGGTCTGGCTATGTTGTCTAAGTTGGTCTTGTACTCCTGGGCTCAAACAATCCTCCCACCTTAGCCTCCCAAAGTGCCAGGATTACAGGTGTGAGCCACTGTGCCCAGCCATCTGGAGTTGTTTTATTTAAACCTCTAAACTTCAATCAAGGTGATAACCTCAGGCAAGAAATACTAGAAAATGGTTGTGACTGATTTAGCTAAAGGCCAATCTCCTATATTATATCCTGTATAAAGAAAGACAATAAGTAGAAGAGTAATGGTCAGCATAAAGTATAGCAAAAATAAAAACACCTATCAAAGAGCCAAAAGTTATTTGTTTTATACTATCATATGAGAAAAACATATTCTTCATTCTTCTAGTTAGGCATAACGGCATGGTGATTCAGCAGGCCACACTGTAAATCAATTTATTAAGATTTAGCCAGGCTCGGTGGCTCAGCCTGTAACCCCGTGCTTTGGGAGGCTTAGGTGAGTGGATTGCCAGAGCCCGCGGGTTCGAGACCCACCTGGGCAACTTGGCGAGACCTCATCTCTATAATAAAATAACAAAATTAGCAGGGCGTGGTAGCACGTGCCTGTAGTTCCAGCTACTTGGAAGGCTGAGGCGGAAGGATCACTGGAGCCCAGCAGGTCGAGGCTGCAGTGGCCAGGAGAGTGCCACTGCACTCCAGTCTGGGTGACAGAGTGAGACTTCAACTCAAAAAAAAAAAATTTTATTAAGATTTAATCAATGTACTTTTTAAGGATAATATTCCTTTTTTTTTTTTTAAAGGTAGGTTTGTTAAAGGAAAAGTATGTTGTGAAGGGCACAACAGATAGGAAAGTTATAAGAGTGTCTGCTGTCTTAGGATAGTATTCTAAATGAAGATGAAACTGAATCATTATCAAATAGAGTACTTGTTTTTCCAGTATTCTAAATAGTTTTAACGTGATCTATATACCTACTCTGAGTCATCACTTTATACACAGATGCTTGACGATTACATATCTAGTCCCACCTCTTACTATTTGCCTGTTTGAATCTGTCAAGCCCTCCTAGTTGAAACAAAAATATATCTCATAATCTCCAAACTAAAAATTCATTGTTGCTTGTCCAAAACCAAAACTCTCATAATGATCTAATTAGGTCATTTAACACAGGATACACATTTTAAAAATTAAAATTTAGGAGCAAATGGCCAGGGCCTGATGCAACAGGCGGTGCTGCAGTTTCTCTGCTTGGTCCTTGGCTCTTCCCAGGTCATAGAAGCCGAGTGCCATTTTTTTTTAACAGAAAAAAGTTTTCCTGTGAAGAAGTGGCGGGGAAAGACTACAACCCCAGGCTCTGCTTCATCACTGCAGCAGGAGAGACCGCCAGCGCCAGGCTTTGTCTCACTACTTCAGCATCTGGCCAGGCACTGGCAGCAGGGGCTGTGGAGGGAGCCCAGTGGCAGAGTCCCACCGAAGAGGACTAGAGAGGCTCCCCACCACCATCTTGAAGGTGGTGTAGGAAAGTGCTCCGACTTTCTCACCACAGAGCAACAGATCCGATCTCTGTGACTGATGGATCAACTCAGGGGTTGATGGTGACCCAGAGGGAATATCCTGAAAGCACAAACTTCAGAGGGACCTGATGAGCACTGATTCCCAGGTGCCCCACTTCCCCCCACCCTTATCCAGCTGTGGGACAAACGGTGTGGCCAGAAAAGGACAAGGAAGAACTCCAAAGAGATCAGTGGTTAGTCTGGGGATGACCTAAAACCCCTCCTCCCCAGCAATTCTCTGAACATCAGACCCACACAGCTGGGCCACAGCTAAGAGGGACAAACCCAGGCCCTCTTGTGGCAGGCTCTGCAATTGTTCCTTGAATCTGGTCTCTCCTACAGAGATTCCACCTCTTTCACTCTTTCCCCTGTGCCCAGAGCAGGGAAGGAGGAGGGGCAGTGGAGATGGGTGGGACTGCAGTCCTCCCCTACCACTCTCATATGGTCAGGGAGATCTCCTCTGGTGGGGAGTTGCAGGATTGTCTCTTCCCCAGGTTTTTACTCATAGGGTTGCCCCCATCAGGCCTATCCTGGAATGGAGTTCTCTTATTGCAACTGTCATCCAGGTGGACCTGATTTTTTAAAATGTGGTATATACACACAATGGAATAGTATGCAGCCATAAAGAAGGACAAACATATGGACTTCACAGCAACTTGGATAAATTTAGAGTCGATCATACTCAGTGATTTATCACAGAAACAAAGTACAGAGTACTATATGTTCTTACTCATAAGTAGACCTTGAATAATTATCATAATACTATAAGAAAGGGATTGGCAGTAGTGGGAAACTGCCAGGGGAAGGGGGGGTTGGATTGGCAGTTGAGGGAAACTGCTAGGGGAGGGAGGGGCACACCTCATCAACAAGGTTACCTGCATAATCAATGTTTGTATACCTAAACTTGAAGTGTACCCCACATCTTTAAAATAAATAAAATTAAAATTTAATTAAGCTTCTCTAAAGAGATCTATTTAACCTGGGTACATTACTTCATTTCTTTGAGCCCCTGTAAAGCAAGGGGGTTAACCTAGCATTAACTAACCATTTATGAAGCTTCTATTACTGTCTAAATGTATAATGAACAACGATTTCAACATTTCCTAGTAGAATCAAAATTTTTCTTGCAAAACAAAAAAGCCAGTGGAACCCTCTGAGTAGTGTTTTTCTTTTTCTTCTTTCTTTATTTTTTTTGTGACTTGGAGTCTCACTCTGTCACCAGGCTGGAGTGCAGTGGGATGCTCACAGTCACCAACCACAGCCTTGACCTGCTCAGGTAATCCTTCTGCCTCAGCCTTCCAAATAGCTGGGACTATAAGCATGTGCCACCATGCTCAGGTTTTTTTTTTTTTAATTGTAGAGATGAGGTCTAACCAAGTTTCCCAGGCTGATATCGAACTGCTGAGCTCAGGCAACCCTCTCAACTCAGCCTCCCAAAGCAATGGGATTACAGCTGTGAACCATGGCACCTGGCCCTGAATAGTTTTTTTCTAGGAGCAATTTGCAATCCATTTGTAAGTCATGAAGTCAAATTTAGTGGGTTTCACTGCCTGCATTTTTTGGTTTTTTTTTTGAGTACAGGTCTCACTCTTTTTTGTTTGTTTGTTTTGTTTTTGAGTCAGAATCGTTCACTGTCTCCCAGCTTGGAGTGCAGTGGCATGCTCATGGTCCCTGTAGCCTCGACCTGCTGGGCTCGGCGATCCATCCCCCTCAGCCTTCCAAGTAGCTAGAACCACATGCTCGCGCTACCACGCCCAGCTAATTTTCTTTTTCTTTTTCTATTGTAGAGACGAGGTCTCGCCATATTGCCCAGGCTGGTCTCAAACCCCTGGGCTCTGGCAATCCTCTGGCCTCAGCCTCCCAAAATGCTGGGAATACAGGCTTGAGCCATCATGCTGGCCTATAATCACCTCTTAGCCCACAGACTGGGAAAAAATATTTGCCAACTCCATGTCTGACAAAGGCCTAACATCAAGGATCTACAAGGAACTCAAACATGCTGAAAAGAAAAAAACAAACAGCCCCATTACAAAACGGGCAAAAGATATGAATAGACAGTTTGCAAAAGAAGACATACAGACAGTCAACAGAAACATGATAAAATGTTCAGCCTCACTAGTCATCAAGGAGATGCAAATTAAAACTACACTGAGATACCACCTAACTTCAGTGAATGGCCGTCATCAATAATTCAAAAAATAACAGATGCTGGAGAGGATGTGGCAAAAAGGGAACACTTCTACACTGTCGGTGGGAGTGTAATCTAGCACAGCCTCTGTGAAAAACAGTGTGGCGATTCTTAAAAGTTCAAAAAAAATTCAACCTTCCATATGACCCCACAATCCCCCTTCTGGAAATATACCTGGAAAAACTCAAATCACTCTACAAAAAAGATACTTGCACACATATGTTTATCACAGCATTGTTCACAATAGCAAGAACATGGAACCAACCATGCTGCCCATCAAAAGAGGACTGGATAAAAGAAACGTGGCACATATACACAGTGGAGATTACACAGCCATAAAGAAGAACAAAATCATGAACTTCGCAGCAACCTGGATGGAATTAGAGTCTATAATACTGAGTGATCTTT
>NW_007259451.1:404419-409935 GCF_000164805.1 Carlito syrichta
CCTTCTGCCTCAGCCTTCCAAGTAGCTGGAACTACAGGCACACGCCACCATGCCCGGCTAATTTTTTTATTTATTGTAGAGATGCCGTCTCGCCAAGTTGCCCAGGCTGGTCTTGAACCCATGGGCTCAGGCAATCCTCTCACCTCGGCCTCCGAAAATGCTGGGATTATAGGCGTGAGCCACTGCGCTCAGCCCAGCTGTCTTCTTATAAGCCAGGTATTAAAGATATTTTCAATCCTGTAACACAATTCCACCCTTCTAATTTTTGTTTGAGAAAAGACATACCAAGCTAAAAAACAAAACCAAAAAACACTTGTTTATGTAAACATATTTATCATTTTAAAATAAGTTAGTATTTTAACAATTCCGCTTTGTTACCCTATTAGTAATAATAGGGGAAACATCAGTGGCTATTACCCACATAAACAGGAGCTCTTCGGATCCTCAACAGCTTTTAAGAGGGTAAAGGGGTTCAGAGATCAAAAACATTGCGAGATCTGCAGCCTCAGTATGAAACAAAAGGCTTCAGGCCTGACTCACGATAGGCTTCACCCAGCCCCACGAGGCCCTTCATGGGAGGCCCCCACGCACCGTCCGCCCCGCCCACCCCATCCGCACCTAGCACGCGGGACGGCCCGCCCCCGATGAGAACGCGGCAAGAAAGAACAGACATTGACGAAAGGGCGGGGCTCGCCTACCAGGAGGACGTAGAAGAGAACAGGTTTATCGGGCAAGCGAAAATTAGGTCACAGAGGGAAAGGCATCGCAGGCGGGTCTTTGCGACACTGTCGCGTTTCGTTGGTTCCCTGCCGTAAAGAGATTCTGAGCTGCCCCCAGCCGAGGCCGCAGCGGACGTGAGCAGCTATGGCGGATATGGAGGATCTCTTCGGGAGCGACGCCGACAGCGAGGCTGAGCGTAAAGGTGGGATCGGCTGGGCTTCGGAGGAGGGGTGCGTGGCGCGGCTCCCGCGGTGGAAGCCCGATAGCCGTGGAGGCTTCGGCGCTGCGGGCAAGAGGTGATGTTTTCTCCAGCCCAGCCTCAGCGCCCCCTGCACTCCCGGCGGTGCCACCCTCTCCCAGCGGGAGGGGATGGAGAGACAGACGCAGAATCTTCGCCTCGAGGTTCTGGGTGTCCGTGGAGCATGCGGTACCTGGGAGCGTGTGGAGCGAAGGCGGCGTAGAGCATGGGTGGAGGTGCAGGCGAGCCTGCGCGGCCTGGGGAGGAATCTGGGAGCTCTGTTCCGCCCTGCCTCGCACAGGACAGCGCAAAGTAAGGGCTGTTTATGAATGAATGGAAGTGGCGTGCGCAGGAATATGGGGATGATGTGGACGAATTTACAGAGTGGCTCAGAATACCCCCTTGAATGGAACCAGAGAATGACGTGATGGGGAACGTGAGATGTCTGGGTGCGGAGCGGGGAGTCTGACGGATAATGCGATGGGGCTACCTATAGGCGTTAAGCACTGGAAAGAATGTGTCCTCTGAGAGCCTGTGCAGAAACTCCAGAATTTCTTAAGTCTCTGACGTTAGACTGGGCAGCCTAGGGGTTCTGAGTTTGGAAAGGAGGGATAAAGAGTTTGTTGATGAAATGAGTGAATGTACGTGTCTGGTGCATGGAAGTATTTCTGGTACAGGGACTGGGAATTTATTATTATTATTATTGAGTTGGAGTCTCACTCTGTCGCCCAGGCTGGATTACAGTGTCACGCTCACAGCCACGGCAGCCTCTACCTGATGAATTCAGGTGATCCTTCCGCCTCAGCCTTCTAAGTAACTGGAACCACAGGCATGCGCCACCATGCCCGGCTAATTTTTTGATTTATTGTAGAGGCGAGGTCTCGCCGTGTTGCTCAGACTGGTCTCGAACCCCTAAACTCCTGTAATCGTCTTGCCTCCACCTCCCAAAGTGCTGGGATTACAGGCATGAGCCACTGTGCCCGGCTTGGGAATTTCTTATATATTTTTTAAAGATGGGGTCTTGCTACATTGCCTAACCTGGTTCAATGTCTTGGGCTACAGCATTCCTCCTGTCTCAGCCTCTCGAGTAGCCAGAACTACAGACACTTGAAATATGAATAGAGACGGGCATAGTGGCTAACGCCTGTAATCCCAGCACTTTGGGAGGCAGAGGCGAGAGGATTACCTGAGCCCAGGGGTTCCAGACTAGCCTAGACAATTTGGCGAGACCTCCTTCATCTCTACAGTAAATCAAAAAATTAGCTGAGCGTGGTGGTGCGTGCCAGTGGTTCCAGCTACTTGGAAGGTTGAGGTGGAAGAATCGCCCTAGCCCAGCAGGTTGAGGCTACGGTGGGTGAGAGCATGCCACAGCACTCCAGCCTGGGTGACAGAGTGGGACTTCCACTCTCTTTCTATATATACATCTCAATAGGAGTTAGTTGCAGTGACAAGGGACCCAAAATCAAGTTCAGAATTCTTGCAACCCTCCAGGCTCAATGTAGTTTATGTGTATATATTTTTTCTTAGCAAAGTGCATTGTTTGGTTGTTTTTTTCTCCCATTTTCTCCAACACCAGTTTATTTTTATTCATATTTTTTTTAGAGACAGGGTCTCACTTTGTCACCCAGACTGGAGTTCAGTAGTGCCATCATAGCTCACTGCGGCGTCAACCTGCGCTCAAGCGATCCTCCTGCCTCAGCATCCCAAGTAGCTGGGGTTACAGGCATGTGCTACCACTTCTGGCTAATTTTAAAAATTCTTTGTAGAAATGGAGTCTCACTATGTTGCCCATACTGATCCCAAACTCCTGGTCTCAAGCAGTCTTCCCACCTCTCCTTCCCACAGTGCTGGCCCTCCAACTCCAGTTTGTTTATTAATAAACTGGAGTGTAGTGAAGTGAGCATCAGGGAAAGGTAAAGAGAACTAGTGTACTTTACCAAAATGCAAGTATCTATTTATCCCGTCATGTTCCAACTACCTTGCTAGGTGTTGAGGATGAAAAAAATAGTTCCCCTACTCCCCAGTTTACATCAGTGCTTAATGCATATTTGATAAATAATTAGATAGGTAGAAACGATATGTACCCTGCAGGGCTTTCTAAGTAATGTGTGGAGATGGTTGCTTCTCTGGGGTTCATGTTTTGTCTTGTAAGTCCATTACAACTGTCTTCCAGGATTTACTTCTAAATTCTTCAGTACTATCCTTGAAGATTGCTGTTGGTCCTGAAGATAGTATGGATGTGGCAGGGTGATTCCTGTTATGTCTAGCTATTTCATCATCTCACTGTTCTATGACAGTTATGGAAAATAACTGCATCTGAAAATTTCTTGTCATACGATGGGTAGAACCTCTACCTAGGCCCAGTGTGTTTCTTTCATATATAAATGTGCTGATTCTTCTTTAATTTCTTTCAACAATGTTTTGTGGTTTCCATTATGTAAATCCTGCACTTACTAGATTAAATTTATTCCAAAGTATTTTATTCTTTTAAGTACTTGGCAAGTGGAATTGTTTTCTTAATTTCATTTTGGATTCATCATTGCTAGTGCAAAGAAAAACAATTGATTTAAAACATCATTTTTGATTTTGTATGAATTAAGGTAGATTTATTAAAGGAACGATATGTTGTGAAGGGCACAATGGGCAGGACAACAGCAAGAAGGTCTGGTGTCTTGTTGCTTATTTTATTTTTTAGAGACAGAGTCTTGTTCTGGCACACAGGTTGAAATACACTGGTGCTATCACAGTTCACTTCATCCTCGAATTTCTAGACCAGAACTTGCTGTACATTGCTGAATAGGAGTAATAAGAGGAGACATAATTGTCTCATTCCTCATCTTAGGAAGAAAGCATCTAGGCTTTCATCACCATATATAATGTTACTTGTGGGATTTTTGTAGCTGTCCTCCCCTTTTTTAAAATTTGTATCCTCCTGCCTCAGCCTCCCGAGTAGTTAGAATTACAAATGCATGCCACTATGCTCAGCTAATCTTTTTATGAAAATGGAGTCTATGTTGCCTGGGCTGGTCTTGAAGTCCTGGCCTTGAGCCACCTGCCTTGACTTCTTGAAGCACTGGGATTCTAGGCATGAGCCTTGTATCCTGCAACCTAGCTGAATGTATTAGCTGTAGTCATTTTTTTTTTTTTTAATCTCCCCATCCCCGTCTCTGTCGTAGTTTTTTAATGAATTTAGATTTTTTTTTTTTTTGCTCCTTGTCAAAGCAAGGGAGATTCTTTAGGATTTTCTACATATATGGTTATGTCATATATGTAGAAATATTGAGAAGTTTTACTTCTTTTCCAATTTGTATGCTTTTTTTTTTCCTTGCCTAATTGCCTTGACTAGAACTTTCTGTACATTGCTGAGTAGGAGCGATTAGAGTGTAGAGATCATTGTCTCATTCCTTATCTTAGGAAGAAAGCATCTAGGCGTTCACCCACTATGTATAATGTTATCTGTGGGTTATTTTATAGATGCCCACCCCCCCCCTTTTGATTTGGGGTCTCACTCTGTTGCCTGGGCTGGAGTGCAATGGCATGAATCACACTCAGGACAGCCTTGACCTCTGGGCTTAGTCAATCCTTTCATCTCAGCCTCCTGAGTAGCAGGAACTGCAGGTGTGCATCACTTTTTTTTTTTTTTTGAGTCAGAGTCTCACTCTGTTGCCTAGGCTGGAGTGCAGTGGCACCCTCATGCCCACTGTTGCCTTGGCCTACTGGGCTCAGGTGATCCTTCCGCCTCAGCCTTCCAAGTAGCTGGAATTACAGGCGTGTGCCACCTTGCCCAGCTAATTTTTTGATTTATTTTTGTAGAGACGAGAGGTCTTGCCAAGTTGCCCTGGATGGTCTCCAGCCCATGCCTCTACCTCCCAAAGTGCTGGCATTACAGGCATGAGCTACCGTGCCCAGCTGACTTTTTTTTTTTTTGGTAGAGACAAGGTCTCACTGTGTTGCCTAGGCTAGCCTTGAACTGGACTGAAGCAATCTTCCTGCCTTGGCCTCCCAAAGTGCTGGATTTACAGGTATGAGCCACTCTGCTCTGTAGATGCTCTTTATCAGATTGATAAAGTTCTCTTTTATATCTAGTTTGTTGAGTGGCTTTACCATGAAAGGGTGTTGGATTTTGTCAAATGCTTTGTCTGCGTCAAGATGACCACATGATCTTTTTCTTTATTTATAAAATGGTGTTTCACTTAGATTGACTATTAGACTATTAGATTGACTATTGTATTCCTAGAATAAATCCCACTTGGTCAAGGTGTACATCCTTTTAATATGCTGTTGAGTTTGGTTTCCTTTTCTTTTTAATGCTGTTTGCCTCTGTATTCATGAGGGATGTTGATCTGCAGTTTTCTTGTGATATCTTGGGCTGACTTTAGTATCAGAGAAATACTGGCCTCATAGAATGAGCTAGGAAGTGTTCTCTCACTTAAGTTTTTTGGCACAGTTTGGGAATGATAGATGTGAGCTCTTTTTTACGCATTCTATAGGATTTAACAGTTGAGGCCATTTGTTCCTGGGCTTTTCTTTTTTTCTTTTTTTTTTTTTTTTTTTTTTC
>NW_007259451.1:410266-433927 GCF_000164805.1 Carlito syrichta
CCCGCGGGCTCAGGCATTCCACTCACCTCAGCCTCCCAAAGACGAGGGATTACAGGCTGAGCCACCGAGCCCTAATTTTTTAAAATGTATCATAGAGATAAGGTCTCGCCAAGTTGCCCAGGCTGGTCTCGAACTCATGGGCTCAGGCAGTCCTCTGACCTTGGCTTCCCCAAGTGCTGAAATTATAGGCTTGAGCCACTGCACCCGGCCTTGGGCTTTTCTTTGTTTGAAGATTTCCCATTACTGATTCAAACTCTTGGTTACAGGTCTATTCATATTTTCTATTTCATCCTGAATCAGTTTTGACAGTTTATATGTTTCTGGGAATCAGTTCATTTCATCTAAATTATCTAATCCTTTGGTATACCATTGTTTATAGTATTCTCTTATAATTCTTATTATCTCTATAAGGTTGGTAGTAATGTCCCCACTTCCATTCCTGATTTTAGTTATTTGAATTTTTTTTTTCTTGGTCAGTCTAGCTAAAAGTTTGTCAATTTTTTTGATATTTTCAAAAAACAAACTTTTGGTTTCATTGATTCTCCCCCTTGTTTTTCCACTCTTTATTTCATTTATCTCTGCTCTAATCTTTATTATTTCCTTTTTTCTGCTTGTTTTGGGTTTAGTTTTCATTTTCTGATTCCGTAAGGTGAAAGGTTAGATTATGGATCTGAGATATTTTTAATGTGGATGTTTATAGCTATATATTTTTCCCTTTGAGCACTCCTTCACTGGATCCCTCAAGTATGCTGTGTTTTCATTTTTTTAAATCTCAAAATATTTTCTAATTTCCCCTGTGATTTCTTTGAGTCCTTGGTTGTTCAAAGTGTGTTATCTAATTTCCTCATATTTATGAATTGTTCAGACTTCCTTCTGTTATTGATTTCTGATTTTATTTTATTGTGGTAAGAAAACATACTTTGTATAATTTCAGTCCTTTAAAACTTACTGAGATGTGTGTTGTATCCTAGCATGGTCTGTCCTGAAGATTGTTCCATGTGCCCTTGGAAAGAAAGTATATTCTGTTCTTATTGGATGGCGCATCCTACTGATGTCTGTTATGTCTAGTTGGTTTATAGTGTTTGAAGATCTATTTCTTTATTGGTCTTTTGTCTAATTATTCTGTCTGTTATTGAAGTTGCCAACTATTCTTGTTGAACTGTTTTTTCCCCTCAATTTTGTCAGTTTTGTTTTTAGGTGCATGTTTGTTTGTTATTCTTATATCTTCATGATGAATCAACCCTTTTATCATTTTATAATCTCCTTTGATCTTGTAACCACTTTTGTTTTAAAACGTATTTTGTCCAATATTAGTATACCCACTACAACTTCCTTTTGGTTACTTTTTTTTTTTTTTTTTAGTTGGTGGCTCACTAGCCCAGGCTGGAATGCAGTGGCATGCTCACAGCCACCGCAGCCTTGACCTGTTGGGCTCAGGTGATCCTTCCACCTCAGCCTTCCAAATAGCTGGAACCACAGGCACATACCACCATGCCCAGCTACTTTTTTGATTTATTGTAGAGACGAGGTCTCACCAAGTTGCCCAGGCTGGTCTTCAACCTCTGGGCTCAGGCAATCCTCTCACCTCCACCTCCCAAAGTGCTGGGATTACAGGTGTGAGCCAATGAGCTGGTTTCTTTTGGTTACTCTTTACATGAACTATCTATCCTTTCACTTCAACTTATTTGTGTATTTGGCTTTAGAAGCATGTGTCTTGTAGACAGCATGCATATATCTAGTTAGATCATTTTAAAACCCATTCTGTCAATTTCAGCCTTTTAATTGGAGAGTTTGATCTTTTACATTTAAAGTAATTCCCGATAAAGGAATTACTTTTGCCATTTGGCTTCTTTTTTGTGTGTTTGTCATATCTTTTTTCTCAGTTCCTCCATTAGTGTATTATTTTTTGTTTTTTGAGTTGGAGTCTTACTGTGTCGCCCAGGCTGGATTACAGTGGCACGCTCACGGCCGCTGCAACCTTGACCTGCTGGGCTCAGGTGATCCTTTTGCCTCAGTTTTCCAAGCAACTCGAACTACAGATGTGTGCTACCGCGCCCGGCTAATTTTTTTGATTTATTGTAGAGATGAGTTCTCACCAAGTTACCCAGGCTGGTCTTGAACCCCTGGACTCAGGCAGTCCTCTTACCTTTGCCTCCCAAAGTGCTGGGATTACAGGATTGAGCCACTGCATCCAGCCTACAGTATTCTTATATGATTGATTTTTTTTTTTCTAGTGTAACTTTTTATTCTCTTTTTGGTTCTTTTTCCGTATATGTTTAAGTTTTATTTCTTAGTGGTTACCCTGCAGTTTTTGGGTTAACACCAGCTTAATTTAAATAGTTTACAAAACTTTGTTCTTATATGATTCCATCCTCTTTTGTCTTTTTTTGTTATTGTCACAAATTACATCCTTATACATTGCCTGCTCAGTGACAGATTTATAATATTGTTTTATGTAGTCTTTAAATTTTATTTTTATTTTCATGGGACAGTTTCACAATTAGATGTAGTTGTTTTTTAAATATAGTTCAAAAAGGGAAAAGGAATGGTTAAGCAGACACATATTAATATTGGCTTTTATATTTACCTATTTATTTACTTTTACTGGTGTTTTTCTTTTCTTTATTTCTTTATTTTTTTTTTTGAGTTGGTGTCTCACTCGGTCGCCCAGACTGGAGTGCAGTGGCCGCTCCCGGCCACCGCAGCCTCCACCTGCTGGGCTCCAGCGATCCTTCCACCTCAGCCTTCTGAGTAGCCAGAATTACAGGCATATGCTACCACACCCGGCTGATTTTTTTATTTATTGTAGAGATGAGGTCTCGCTGCCCAGGCGGGTCCCGAACCCGCGGGCTCAGGCAATCTACTCACCTCAGCCTCCCAAAGGCACAGGATTACAGGCTGAGCCACCGAACCCGGCTCTTACTGGTGTTATTTCTACATGTGGATTCAAATTACTGTCTACTGTCCTCTCAGCTTGAAGGACTTGCTTTTGCATTGCTTGTAGGGCAGGTCTACTAGTGACAAACTCTCATTTTTTAAATCTGGGAATGTCTTCATTTTTTCATTTTTGTTTTTATTGAAGAGAACATATACAATATAAAATTAGCCATTTAAAGTGAACAATTTGGCCAGACTCGGTGGCTCAGCCTGTAATCCCAGCACTTTGGGAGGCCGAGGTGAGGGGATTGCCTGAGCCCACAAGTTCAAGACCAGCCTGGGCAACTTGGCGAGACCTCCTCTCTACAATAAATTAAAAAATTAGCTGGGCGTGGTAGTGAGTGCCTGTAGTTCCAGCTACTTGAAAGGCTGAGATGGAAGGATCTCTGGAGCCCAGCAGGTCAACAGTGGGGTGGCTGTGAGCGTGCCACTGTACTCCAGCCTGGGCACTGGAGTGAGACTCTGACTCAAAAAATAAATAAATAAAAGTGAACAACTCAGTAGTAGTACATTTATAGTGTTGTACCACCACCACCTCTATCTATTTGTCAAAACATTTTCATCACCCCAAAATAAAACCTCATTAGGTACTTACTCCCCATATGCTCCTTTCCCTAACCCTCGTCAACCACCAATCTGCTTTCTGTGTCTAGATTTACTTGTTCTGGGAATTTCATATAAATAGAATCTTGCAATGTGGCCTTTTGTGTCTGGCTCTTTTCACTTAGCCTGTCTTTAAGGCATTGTATCATATATCAATACTTCATTCATTTTTAATAACTTATTCCACTGTACGTATATGTCCCTTATTTGTTAATCTGTTTATCTGTTGATGGCCATTGACTTGTTTTCTACCTTTTGGCTATTTGAATAGTGCTGCTATGAACGTTCATTTACAAGTATTTGTTTGGGAACCTGTCTTCAATTTTTGAGGGTATATATGTAGAAGTGGAATTGTGGACTCATATAGTAATTCTTTAACTTTTTGAGGAATAGTCAAACTGTTTTACATAGTGGTTGAATTATTTTACACAACCACCAGCAGTGCACAAGGGGTCATTTCACCACATCCTTGCCAGTACTTATTTTACATTTTTTTAAATATAGCCTTTCTGGATTGTGTCAAGCAGTATCTCACAGTATCTCATAGTGGTTTCAATTTTCATTTTCCTAAAAGCTAATGATATTGAACATCTTTTCATGTACTTACTCACCATTTGTGTAACCTTTGGAGAAATGTCTTCAATCCTTTGTTTATTTTTTGAATGGAGTTGTCTTTTTGTTGTTGAGTTGTAAATGTTCTTTATATATTCTGAATACTTATCAGATATATGGCTTATGAATATTTTCTTCCATTATGTAGGATGTTTTTTTGCTTCTTAATAATGTCCTTGTTGCACAAAAGTTTTTCATTTTGAGGAAGTTCAATTTATCTATTTTTTCTTTTGTTTCTCATATCTCCTTTTTTTTCCCTAGCAGTGATTTTAGATTCAATCTCCTTAGTTTTTGAAGGCTAGAGGTTGACAATCTTTTTCTTTCAGCACTCTGAATGTCATCTTATGGATGCCTCTGACTTCCATGGTTTTTGGTGAGAAATCTGCTGTTATCCTTATAGAGAATTCCTTGTATGGAATGAGTTGCTTCTTTTTTGCTGCTTTTGGGACTATTTCTTTGTCTTTAACAGTTTGCTAACAATGTATCTAGATGTGTATCTCTTTAAGTTTATCCTACTTGGAATTTATTGAACTTCTTTGATGTAAATTTATATTTTTCCTCAAACTTGGGAAATTTTCAGTCAATATTTCTTCAAAAATGTTTTCTCCCTCTTTTTCTTCTCTTCTGGGACTCTATTTGCATATGTTGGTATACTTGATGATATCCCACAGTCTTTTAGGCTCTGTTAATTTTTCTTCATTCTTTTTCTCTTTCTTTTCCTCAGACTGCATAATCTGAATTGAGCTGTCTTCAAGTTTTCTGATTCTTTCTGCTCAAATCTGTTGAGCCTCTCTGTTGAATTTTCATTTTAGTTGTACTTTTTAAAAATTTGGTTCTTTTTTTTTAATAACATCTATCTCTTTATTGATATTCTTTTCTTGGTTTTGGTTTGTATTTCTTGTTTATTTATTTATGTTTTTGAGACAAGATCTTTTTCACCTAGACTGGAGTGCAGTGGCATGATCATGGCTTACTGCAGCCCTGAACTCCTGGGCTCAAGCAATCCTCCTTCCTCAGCCTCCCAAACAGCTGGGACTATAGGCACACGCCACCATGCCTGGTTAGTTTTAAAAAAGGGTTTTTCGTAGATATGGCCCACTCTGTTTTCCAGGTTAGTCTTGAACTCCTGGATACAAGCAATCTTCTTGCCTCGGCCTCCCAAAATGCTGGAATTAAAGGCATGAGCTACCATGCTGGACCTTTATTTATATTCTGTGTTTAGTAATACATGATTTTCTTGTATGATCTTCTTCAGGAATGGTTTCTAGCCTTTTTTGTTATGAATGGGCCATACTTCCTTATTTCTTCGTATGCTTTACACTTTTTCATTGATATCTAGATTTTTTTGGTTGATGTTTGCTGTAGCAGTAGGTGTTTATTTGTTTAGTGATTCTTTTTTTTTTCTGAGTTGAAGTCTCATTCTGTCGCCTAGGCTGGAGTGCAGTGGCACTTCATGGCCACCATAGCCTTAACCTGTTGGGCTCAGGTGATCCTTTTGCCTCAGCCTTCCAAGTAGCTGGAACTACAGGCATGTGCCACCACTCCCTGCTAATTTTTTGACTAATTTATTGTAGAGATGAGGTCTTGCCAAGTTGCCCAGACTGGTCTCAAACTCATGGGCTTAGACAGTCCTCTCACCTCGGCCTCCCAAAGTGCTGGGATTATAGGTGTGAGCCACCGCACCTGGCTTTTTTTTCCTTCTTAAGAGACAGGGTCTTGCTCTGTTGCTTAAGCTGGAGTGCATTGGTCTGATCATGGCTCACTGGAGCCTCAGCCTGCTAGGCTCAAGTGATCCTCCTGACTTGGGTTCCCAAGTAGGTGGAACTGCAGGTGCACACCACCACACCCAGCTAATTTTTAAATTTTTGGTAGAGATGGGGTTTCACTGTTTTGCCCAGGCTGGTTTTGAACTCCTGGCCTCAAGCAATCCTTCTGCCTCAGCTTCCCAAATTGCTGGGATTATAGGTGTGAGAGCCAGACCCAGCCTTTAGTGACTCTTTTGAACTAATTTTGTAAAGTCTGTAATCTTTGTTGCATGTGGGCCACTGAATTCTCTGTTCTGTTAGCTTAGTGGTCAGCTAGTAGTTGGACAGGGATTTCCTTAAATGTCTAGAACCTCCCAAATCTCAGAGTCTTTGCAGATTGGCTCTGGGTGTGTTATGGAGTATCCTCTTAACACTCTGCCACACAGTTTACAACCCTGCCTTTGCTTTTACTTTCTGCTTGCATAGAGCCTGAAGGTCAGTCAGAGGTGAGAGTTTAGGGGCTTCTCGGTTCTTTCCTGAGGATGCACACAAAAACGTGGGCATGTATGTGACCTTCTAGATCTCCAGAATATGTAGGACCTTTAAAAAATTCTTTACTCTTCCTCCCAAGCTTTATGATCAGTCTCTTGTTTGCCCCTACTGCTATCTGTTGTTCCTGGGAGAGGTGACTAATACTTTTGCCTTTTAATTGCCTATTTTTGACAAACATCCCTCCAGGTAGCTGCCTTAATACTGGGAGAATTCCAAGTTAGATGAGATAAAGGCAAACCCTTTGAGCCAGTTATTCGGGGAACCAGGCAGGTCACAACTGACCAGTATAATTCTTTGTGAATGCGGCCCATTCTGCTCTCTCCAATAGTGATACCTGTACCAGAAATGTAGTCTGTTATCTTCAAGGCACTGTCAAGCTAGGGAGCAGGTGATTGGACTAGGGTAAGTTAACACACCACAATTTTTTTTTTTTTTTTTTTTTGAGTCAAGGTCTCACTCCATCACCAAGGCTGGATTGCAGTGGCATGATCACGACTCACTGCAGCCTCAACCTTCTGCCTCAGCCTCCTGAGTAGTTGGGACTACAGGCACACACCACCACACCCAGCTAATTATTTTTTTGTGGAAACGAGTTCTCGCTATATTGCATAGGATGATCTCCAATTCCTGGGCTCGATCAGCCCTCCTGCATTGGCCTCCCAAAGTGCTGGGATTATAGTCATGAGCCTTCGCACCCAGCAAGTTATTTTTTTAAATCAAGATTCAGCTAGCTCTTCTTGACTAAGCATTTCCCTGTTTGTTGCAACTTTTGGTTAGTCTCCAGAGTAGGGAGAAAGTTGATTCTAATGGGCTATGCCGGTTTCTTTGCTGCTTTTATGTTGGGATGGACTTTTGAGGTGCCTTACTCCGCCTTTTTTTTTGCTGACATTACCCTATGTTTATATGATTTCATAGATTCTGATTCTGGGTCTGACTCAGATTCTGATCAAGAGAATGCTGCTTCTGGCAGTAATGCCTCTGGAAGCGAAAGCGATCAAGATGAGAGAGGTGATTCAGGACAACCAAGTAATAAGGAACTATTTGGAGATGACAGTGAGGATGAGGGAGTTTCTCATCACAGCGGCAGTGATAATCACTCTGAAAGATCAGACAATAGATCAGAAGCCTCAGAGCATTCTGACCATGAAGACAACGACCCCTCAGATGTAGATCAGCACAGTGGATCAGAAGCCCATAACGATGATGACGAAGAAGGTCATAGATCAGATGGAGGGAGCCATCACTCAGAAGCAGAAGGTTCTGAAAAAGCACAATCAGATGATGAAAAATGGGACAGAGAAGATAAAAGTGACCAGTCAGATGATGAAAAGATGCAAAATTCCGATGATGAGGAGAGGCCACAAGGATCTGATGAAGATAAGCTACAGAATTCTGATGACGATGAGAAAATGCAGAACTCGGATGATGAGGAGAGGCCTCAGCTTTCTGATGATGAGAGACCACAGCTATCTGAGGAGGAAAAGGCTAATTCTGATGATGAACAGCCAGGAGCTTCTGATAATGATGATGAGAAACAGAATTCTGATGATGAAGAACGACCACAGATGTCTGATGAGGAGAAAATGCAAAATTCTGATGATGAGAGACCACAGGCCTCAGATGAAGAACACAGGCATTCAGATGACGAGGAAGAACAGGACCACAAATCAGGTAAGGCATCTATAACACATGAGATGGTTTAGTAGAAGCATTCAGATACAGCAGCGGCCCGTTTGCTCTTTGTTCATTTCCATCTTTGTTATTCTGCTTTTTCTCTTCATTCACTCCATGTCAGCCTTTTCTAACTCTACACATTTTGCTTCTTTTGAATCTTTCTAATCCATTTATTCTACCTCTTTCCCTTCCATTTGTTAATTGATGATAGATCTGGGAAAAAACATGTGGAGGACAGACTTAGAGAGTGATGTATGGTGCTAGGCAAGCTGGATAGTGAGCTGAGTTGGTTCCATTTCTGTGGGTAACTGAAGAACATGTCCCACCTGAGAATGGATTTGCCCGGGGGAACAACAATACCATTGAAATATCCCCATAGGGTAGCTGTACTGAGATGTGGGCAACGTTGTTCCAGTTCAGCTTTTTGACGTCCAAAATTTGATCATCCAGAGATCAGGCTTTAGGAATTTTACTCAAACTAATCAAATTTACAAGAAACTAATGTGTTGAAAATTGAATTGCAAAATTGTTTCAAGAGCATTATTTCTTATCACTGCATTCTTTCCTTGGGGGCAAATCTATAATGGATGCCAAATTGCAACAATCAGGAGGGTGTCTGGGTATTGTGACATCTAGAAAAACATGACTGGATGATCTCCAGCTGTGGACAATGTTATTGAGCTCTGACAGTTTGATGTGATCTGTGTACCCTCACCCTATTGAGGTAAGCTTGGTTCAGAGCACTCATTCCTTAAAGACTGAAAGAAACATACAGCCAGACTTTAGCTTCTGGCTCCCCCTTTTATAATTGCTATTTAGACTGTTCTGCTCTAGCTAACACTTTCTTCATACAAAATATTTGAAAAGTTAGGGATCATGTTTCTTTGTATCATATAAAAGGCACCCTAATTAAGTTGAAGTCTTCCTGAAATAATATCTAGATTGCTTCATTTCTATAGGTAATTTATTTATTAATTTTTTGAGTCAGTCTCACTCTGTCACCCTGGCTGGAGTGCATTGGCACACTCACGGCCACTGCAGCCTTGACCTACTGGGCTCAGGTGATCCTTCTGCCTCAGCCTTCCAAGTAGCTAGGACAGGCATGTGCCACCACACCCGGCTAATTTTTTTATTTATTGTAGAGATAAGGTCTTGCCAAGTTGTGCAGGCTGGTCTCAAATTCATGAGCTCAGGCAATCTTCTCACCTCAACTTCCCAAAGTGCTGGTATTATAGTTGTGAGCCACCATACCTAGCCAGTTGATTATATTAATTGTTGTATTGACTGTATTAGTTATTCTATTATCTTAAAGAGCTTAAATATAGGCAGTCTTTTCTCCTGTAACACATACCTCACAGGATAGCATTCAAAACCACATTTTGGCATTTCAGGAGGTCTCCAACTACGAACAACTTCCATTCTGAGAGTATGTTCTTAAATCTAATTTGTTTTAAATCCAACAAAGTTAGCCTAGGTACCCAACTGACACAATCAGCTATATAGTACTGTATCAGGTTATACTGATACCTGGTAGAAAGAAAAAAATACATTAAAAGAAGCATGTGTGCCCCATTAAAGTTTGTAACTTGAAGATTCATATGTAGAGGACTTATTGTATTAGAAGAGAAGGGAAGAATATTTCCAGAGATGAATGTAGGTATATGTAGATGTTGGGTTTGCAGTAAGTTTTCAATAACTAGTTCAGAGTTCGAGTCTGTTTATATGTTATACGAATATCTAAGACTCATGCACTACCTCCCAAATACTAACAGACTAACTCAAGATTAGGGTTGGAGTACAGTGGCATGCTCACAGCCACTGCAGCCTCAGGTGATCCTTCCACCTCAACCTTTCAAGCAGCTGGAACTTCATGTGTGTGCCACCATGCCTCGCTAATTTTTTGATTTATTGTAGAGACGAGGTCTCACCAAGTTGCCCAGGCTGGTCTTGAACCCCTGGGCTCAAGCAATCCTCTTGCCTCGGCCTCCCAAAGTGCTGGGATTACAGACGTAAGCCACCACTCTCCACTTCCGGTGTTGCTTTTAAAATTCAAAGTTAAATTCAAACAAAATGCAAAGTTATGATGCAACTATGATTATGCAGAACTTCTAATTCCACTCTTGTAGAATCTGCGAGAGGCAGTGATAGTGAAGATGAAGTTTTACGAATGAAACGCAAGAATACAATTGCATCTGACTCAGAAGTGGATAGTGACACTGAGGTGCCGAAAGGTACTCCTATTATTCCTTTTATATATATGTATATTTTCATACTTCTTTCTGTATTTATGTATATGTGTATTCTCATGCCTCTTTCTGTAGTGTACTCCCAACCCTGGGTGTTTACCCCAGATTGCAAGACCCACAGAAAAGAGTGTGAACACACTCAGTGTACCCTGAGAGGTTGTACAGATATCAGAAGCTGCTCATGCTTAATCAGTTGAAGAAGATCTCCTCGTAGTTATGTGCATAGACTTTGGAATCAGGTGATCTAAGTTAGAATCTTTATATATTCACTTTCCAACTATGTGATTTTGGTCAAATTAATTACTTAATAGACATCAGTTTTCTGGTTTGTGAAGGGAAAAGTGCTAACCGTCTTATAGAGTTGTGAGAATTAGGTAAGATGACCATTTTTCATTTTGTTCACAAATATTGAGAACCTGCTGTATACTAGTAGTATTCTGAGCACTGGAAATGTGGCTATGATCAAAACAGATGCAATCCCTCCCTTACAGAACTCATATTCTGGTGGAGTGTGAGTAGGATAGGGGGACTGAAAGTAACACCGTAATTAAATATATAGTATGTTGGATGATGATAAGAACTAAGAAGAAGAAAAATCAGAAAGGTGCATGAGAGTGTGGTAGGTGGGGTTATAGTTTTGGGGTTTTCATCATATAGATGAATAAAGATCGCATATATTTTAATTGTTAGAGTGACTTCATATTGAAGAATTGATTAATTTCACACTTCTTTTGATGAATATTTGAAAGATAGATTAATCACAAAAGACATATTTTCTTGTATTGATGCATTCAATACCCTGGCCTTCCTTTCCTATTCTTTTTCAGTGATCATAGTTTTATCCTAGACCCTGTCATTATCAATAACTGTAACTCTTCTGTAAGCTCAATTTTGAGGACTTTCTGACCCATCATCCATCTGTTTGCCCTCTAGTAGCCCGCTTTGGTTGATGTAGTTTGTTGCTGATTTTTACATAGGTGATATTCTACATGTGAGGAGGAAGGAGTGTGCCCAGTAGACACACTCTGTACTTTTGAAATTTGAGGAACTTATGTAAAGAATAGGCCTCTCTGGAGTGCTTATGTGCCAACTTTGAGTGTCTAGATTATAGGAAACTGTTGAGTTCCTGGAAACGAAAGAAAGTGGAAGAACAGGGTGTAGAAAATGAAGGGAAAGAGAAATGTCTCCTATACAGCTTTGTCTTGTACTGGATTTGCACCCATTCCTCTCTACATACACTCTCACTGGATCTTTGAGAGTCAGGCTTAGAAGTTATGTTTTGGGCGCTTTCCTAATGCTGGTCCAGAAACCTTGGAATACATTGAGGTGATCAGCTTTGAAGAACTTCAGTTACATATATTAATCCTGTGCATTTTTCCTCCTGCATTGAAGATAATAATGGAACCATGGATCTGTTTGGAGGTGCAGATGATATATCTTCAGGGAGTGATGGAGAAGATAAACCACCTACTCCAGGGCAACCTGTCGTAAGTGAGATGACTGATGTGTCTGGGCCCCTTATTCAAAGCTATGTAAAAAGTTTCAGAGGTGAAGTGCCCCCCACTCCAGAAAAGAAGTTGATAACAACTGTAGTGCGAGAGTACAATGAACAGATGACCTTCTTAGTTATGTAGGGAACTCTTGGTTATAAAGGGGATTACAAATAACTCCAAACATGAAGTTGGTGTCACGCCTTAGAGGCCTCGGCTAGACTGTGAGGACCTATGATTAGGGAAACATTGCCTTGAGTGTTTTTCTTGCACGTGCCAACAAGTGTATATTATGTGATAATCTTTTATTTTAATTGTTAGAGTGACTTCATATTGAAGTGTTCATTTGTTTCACATTTTTGTTGATTTGAAAGATGGATTTATCATAAAGGGGATATTTTCTTACCTGGAAGCATCAAATTGATCTTGTTCCCTATGAAATTTTTGGGGAGTGAGTGGGTCAGGATAGGGGTTGAGGACTGCTTTAGTCCTAAAGTGATATCTAGATATGCACCTTGCACACCTGAGTAATTAAAGTATGAAGGTTGAACAAGGCCTTTTCTAAGGTCTCATCAAGCTCTGAAATTCTATGATTCTGTTTATTAGGATGAAAATGGATTGCCTCAGGATCAACAGGAGGAGGAGCCAATTCCTGAGACCAGAATAGAAGTAGAAATACCCAAAGTAAATACTGATTTAGGAAATGACTTATATTTTGTGAAACTGCCCAACTTTCTCAGTGTAGAGCCCAGGTAAGAGAATCAGTTAAATTTTTTTCTGGATGTTGAATAGAAATATATGGAATTTTTATTTTTCTTTACATTGAGTTGATCACAAAATTGGAAAATTGGTCATGTATCTCCTTTTTTTTTGAGTTGGAATCTCACTCTGTCACCCAGGCTGGAGTACAGTGGCATAATCACAGCCACCACAGCCTCGACCTGCTGAACTCAGGCGTTCCTTCTGCCTCAGCCTTCCAAGTAGCTGGAACTATAGCGCATGCCACAACACCCAGCTAATTTTTGATGTATTATAGAGACAAGGTCTCACTATGTTGCCCAGGCTGGTCTTGAACACACGGCCTCAGGCAATCCTCTCGCCTCTGCCTCTTAAAGTGCTGGGATTACAGGCGTGATCCACTGCATCCGGCTTGTCATGTGTCTCTTAAAAAGTTTACTCAAGCTCTTGTGCAACATAAATTTTTTTTAAACCAAGTACAATGAAGTGGACAGCTGGAGCATATTGTAGCCTATTCTTTGGAAGAGTTACATAATAAGAATACAGATTATTTTGAATATTGCTGGGTGTGTGGTTCATACCTGTAATCCCAGTACTTTGGGAGGCAGAGGCGAGAGGACTGCCTGAGCCCAGGGGTTGGAGACCAGCCTGGGCAACTTGGTGAGACCTTAGTTTCTACAGTAAATCAAAGCATTAGTCAGGTGTGGTGGTGCAGGCCTGTAGGTCCTACTATGTGGAAGACTGAGGCAGAAGGATCACCTGAGCTCAGCAGGCTGAGGCTGTGGTAGCCATGAGTATACCACTGCACTCCAGCCTGGGTGACAGAGTGAGATATATATATATGTAAATATTCAAATAATATATCTATAGCTATATCTATATTTCTATGTAGTATATAGGTAGATATTCAACAAATATATCTATATCAGTATATAGATACAGATACAGATATGTTTTTTGAATACTTACCCTTACTTGTACTTTAATTCAAGCAATATTTATTAACATCACATTTTAAGGTGGTACAGTAGTTTGACTACTTCCTTGAAATTAAAAATTAAGGTATTTTACCACTATTTTTAAAATTACATTATGATTTTTATATGTTTATTGATAGAGATATTAATACAGAGCAGTAATATTCTTTATAAAATATGATTAATAGTTTATTTGGAAAACAATTTGTAGACCTTTTGATCCTCAGTACTATGAAGATGAATTTGAAGATGAAGAAATGCTGGATGAAGAAGGTAGAACCAGGTTAAAATTAAAGGTACTATTGCATATGTTATTCCTTTTTTTCCTTTATAAAATAAAACCTGGAGATACTGACTTGAGGCTTTTTAGCTTTTGAAAATGATTTTTTATTTGTTTCCTGTACTTTTAAAAATTACTTTTTTTGTATTTTTGCATTGATGCATAATAGTTGTAAATACTGCCTTTTCAGAATATTTTTAAGGAAGAAAACACATAGCTTTTTCTCAAGAAAGATGTCACTTTTCTATCATCGTTTTCAATGTTTGACTTTTTTATGCTTTTTAAAAATCGGTGGCTACTTCTTCAGAAAGTGTGATTAGGTATTTAGAACTATCTTCATATGTACTCTGGGTAAGTTTTAGCAACTTCCTGAAGAGGAAATTCTTCAGTTCCTTTAATATTTAGATAAACAAATCATACAGAAGGATAATTTATTATTAGTACCTAGCACTTTATTACATGGCTCTTTGTGTTCTTTCAGTTGCTCTTGTTGACTATTAGGAGATAATTTTATTGTGCTAAATTCCGATTAATGCTTCTCTTTGATATCTTGCACTTACTTTCATCCAAGGAGGTTCTTGAATCTTCTTTTAAGTAAGAAGGATATAGGTTAAGTAGACATTTTAGAACTGATTTGTACCAAGAAACAAAAGGCATTGAACCCATGATACTAAAATTGGAGTTTAAAATTTTTGTTTGTTTTTGTCAGGGTTTCACTCCGTCGTCCAGGCTGGAGGAAGTACAGTGGCATGATTATGACCTCCTGGGCTCAGGCAATCCTTCCATCTCACCCTCCTGAGTAGCTGGGACTACAGGTGTGAGCCACCATGCCCAGCTAATTTTTTTTACTTTTTGTAGATGAGGTCTCACCATCTTGTCTAGGCGGGTCTCAAACTCCCAGGCTCAAGCAGTCCTCCTGCCTCAGCCTCCCAAAGTGCTGGGATTACAGGCATGAGCCACATGCCCAGCTATGTATTTAAAAATTTTTTGTTTAAAAAATAAATAAGGTCGGGCTCGGTGGCTCAGCCTGTAATCCCAGCACTTTGGGAGGCCAAGGTGAGTGGATTGCCTGTCCCATGGGTTTGAGACCAGCCCGGGCAACTGGGTGAGACCTCATCTCTACAATAAATCAAAAATTATCTGGGTTTGGTAGCACGCACCTGTAGTTCCAGCGACTTGAGGCAGAAGGATCGCTGAAGCCCAGCAAGTCAGTGCTGGTGTGACTGTGACTGAGCCTGGAGTCTTACTCCAACATTCAATCAATCAATCAATCAATTTTTTAGCTACTTTCATATCTAAGTAGAACATGTATATGTATTGATTTAAGATTAGCAGATGGATTTCTCATGGCTATTTTAGTGCGTCTGGCCTTATTCTGCTGCTTTTCATTGTTTTCCACCATTTATATAAATTAATGTGGTAGTTTCTTGTTTATTTACTTTTATCAATTTATTTATCTTTGCATTTTATTCCTTTTTCTTACCTTTTAACATAATGCCTCAATGAGTATCAAAATATCTGTTATGTGATTCCAGACCCTAGTATAGGTATCAAAGTTTAGAAATAAATATTTTTAGTTGTGTTGTGGCACGTGCCTGTGTTCCAGCTACTTGGAAGGATGAGATGGATGGATCGCCTGAGTCCAGCAGGTTGAGACTGCAGTGTCTGTGAATGTGCCACTGCACTCCAGCCTGGGCAACAGAGTGAAACTCTAACTCAAGAAAATTCTTGTTTACTCTAAAACCTTAGTGCGTCAGAGTACAAAATGTTGGTGTTTAACTTAGACTGCTGTCTTTTAAAACCTTGGTGTATAATAGGAAATAACTCTGGCCACTTTGTTTCTTGAGTGATGTTTAGGACTAGGCTAGTCAGTCTTTTTTTATTTTTATTTTTTTTGAGTTGGGAGTTTCACTCTGTCACCCAGACTGAAGTACAGTGGCATGCTCATGGCTATGGTAACCTCAACCTGCTAGGCTCAAAAGATCCCTCTGCCTCAGCCTTCTAAGTAGCTAGAACCACAGGTGCGCACTACCATGTCCGACTAATTTTTTGATTTATTGTAGAGACGGTCTTGCCAAGTTGCCCAGGCTGGTGTCGAACCCCTGGACTCAGGCAATCCTCTTGCCTCTGCCTCCCAGTGTTGGGATTACAGACTTGAGCCACCACACCCAGCACAGTCTGGTCAGTCTTACAGAGTCATTCGTGGTGAAGTTAATTCTTTAATGAACAAGGAACCAGATACAGCTTATGTACTTCTGTGAGTGCTTCTGTCTTTAGAGATACTTTCATGTGTCCCCTTCATCCCTATTAGGGTAAGACCCAGGGGTATGTCCTATTATAACATAATTATTATTTGAATTCCCTTATATAACAATGTATTTTCTTTTTTTCCATTTTTTTTTTGAGTTGTAGTTTCACTCTGTCACCCAGGCTAGAGTACAGTGGCACACTCACAGCCACCCTAGTATCAACCTGCTGGGCTCAGGCGATCCTTTCGTCTCAGCCTTCCAAGTAGCCAAAACTACAGGTGTGCATTACCACGCCTGGCTAGTTTTTTTTGATATTGTAGAGACAAGGTCTCACCAAGTTGCCCGTGCTGGTCTTGAACCCGTGGGCTCAGACAATCCACTCGCCTTGGTCTCCCAAAGTGCTGGGATTGCAGGCTGAGCCACTGAGCCCAGCCAACAATGTGTTTTTCAAAATGACTTCTCAGTTAATAATGACCATATATATTTATTTATCTGTGGCCCACCTATTTTGTATGTGAGAGAAGTCAGGCATAGTGACAGGTCATTTTGTTCTAACTCCTTATTAATGAACATTTCAAACATTCACAGATATTTTAAAAAGTATAATGAATTCTCATGTGCCCATGATAATGTCAACAGGTGTCAGACGAGCAGATCTTTTCATCTATATTCCCCACTCTAGCTTCCCCAGACTATTTTGAAACAGATTTCAAGTAAATACGACATCATGTATAATTCATGAATATTATCAAGTTACTCAACTAGCTGACTTCATAGTAGATTATTTAGTGAGAAGGAGATAAGGAAAGGGGAAAAACTGGAAGGGAACCATTAGGACCCAATTCAAAGACATTTGCAACTAACAGTGGAGCACCAGAAAGTCTGCATGGGTAGCAACTGTGTTTAGATCACTGGTCGGGGCATAGGCATAGGGTTGGGGAGCAGGCGTGGTCTTAGCCTGGCCAGTTTTCAAAATGTTGGCTTCCCTTATTGCCAATTTCATTCTCATCCATTTATTCTTGTGTGTCCTTTTTTAATTCTTTACTGTCAGGCCAGGTGTGGTGGTTCACACCTGTGATACCAACACTTTGGGAGGTGGAGGTGAGAAGATTGCCTGAGCCCAGAAGGTTGAGGCTGTGGTGGCTGTGAGCATGCCACTGCATTCCAGCCTGGGTGACAGAGTGAGACTCTGACTCAAAAAAAAAAAATTTTCTTTGCTGTCATTTTAGTGGTATCCAGGCTGCAGCATGATAAACTACATGCATTTAGTGTGCCATGTTATCCTGGAAGTCTCACAGACTTTAATTTCACTAACAGTGGTTTTCATTTTCTAAATCTGTCTGGGTGTTTCCCCACCATGCAGGTAGGATAAAGTAGGTCTCAGCCTATTGAAACCTGCAGGTTTGATGTTTATTCTTACCCATATATGGGGAGCTTCTCTGTCTCCCTATGCCAGTGGACAGAGGTTTTTGGTCCCAGTTTTACATTTTTTAGCTTACAAGAGAACTTGCTGTATCTAGAAGCATTCTAAATTGCTGCCTCCTATGGGCTCAAGCTGCATCTCCTGTCTCTTGGAGTCTTACTGTGTCTTAACACTTCTCAGGACTCTTGCACATTTAGTGTCTACTCAAATGCTCTGGCTCTAGGCTTCCTTTATGATTCTGATACTAGGAGCTCAGAAATTCATTCACTTCAGCATTTTTTTTTCCCTGTTTTATATTTACCCAACATTTCTAGGTGATTAAGAGGCTTTCAATGTTGTCTGCTTTTCTGTCACTACCTATGTGTGCTTAGTCTATGATTGTGTCTCTTGCAGAGAAAAGAAGAACAGAGTCGATTAAACCACAGTTTTCTAAGATATTTGTGTTTTAAAACAGGTAGAAAATACTATAAGATGGAGGATACGCCGGGATGAAGAAGGAAATGAAATTAAAGAAAGCAATGCTCGGATAGTCAAGTGGTCAGACGGAAGGTGAGTGCAAAATACATGAAGAGTGTTGACATACCCAGAGTGAGTGAAGAGGAGACAGGGTTTGGAAGAAGACTTTATTTGGGGGTTACTTCTTTTTTTTTTTGAGTTGGAGTCTCACTGTCGCTAGACTGGAGTGCAGTGGCTGCTCCCGGCCACCGCAACCTCGACCTGCTGGGCTCCGGCGATCCTTCCACCTCAGCCTTCCAAGTAGCTGGAGCTACAGGCGTGCACTACCATGCCTGGCTAATTTTTTTTTATTTATTGTAGAGACGAGGTCTCGCCAAGTTGCCCAGGTGGGTCTCGAACCCGCAGGCTCAGGCAATCCGCTCACCTCAGCCTCCCAAAGCACGGGATTACAGGCTGAGCCACTGAGCCCAGCTGGGGGTCTACTTCTTACTAAAGAATTTTCGTTACTTGCATCTTTGTGATTGCATAGAAAATCTGAGAGAAATAAATAGGACGTTGGAGGTCAGATAGGCTGGTGGGAGATATTAAGAGTGGACCCAAAATGCGATCATCCTCTTGGCTACAGTGCATTAGATTGGAAAAGTTAGCTTCCCCCGCATTGTAGACTCCTCACAAATTGACATTTTAGGAAAGTCGTCTTTTACTGGGAATGTAATGGAGCCTGGTACTTGTCACAGCATGTGTTACTTCTGTGTACAGTTAGTCAGTTTTTCTCACTGTGACTTACTTCTTTATTCTTTCCTTTTGAATTGTATGTAAAGAGAGAAAGCATTAGTTGAATCATATAAGTTAAGTAGAATGGTCGAATGAAAGCTTTATGACTTACATATGACATGCTCCTTCTTTCTAGCATGTCCCTACATTTGGGCAATGAAGTGTTTGATGTGTACAAAGCCCCGCTGCAGGGTGACCACAATCATCTTTTTATACGACAAGGTACTGGTCTACAGGGACAAGCTGTCTTTAAAACAAAACTCACCTTCAGGTAACTGTTCTTATCAGTGTATTGTTTGTTATGGTAAAAGCAGTGAAACATAGATGTTTCTATAATGCCTGACCTCAATTGATGTAACCCCACCATATAATTCACCAAGCACCAAGACCTTGTTCTCAGCTCTCAAGTTTCAAAGGCTATTTTATCAAGTACACTAAAAGTTAGTTTCTCAGGGAACCAGGTCATGCCAGTCAGACTCAGAAGAGACTGTTAGCTAAACCAGAATGTCAATGCATTTTATTTATTTATTTATTTATTTATTTATTTGTTTATTTATTTAGAGTAGGTGTCTCACTCTGTCACCTAGGCTGGAGTGTGCCAACATGCCCAGTTAATTTTTTTTATTTATTGTAGAGACGAGGTCCCAGCAAGTTGCCCAGGCTGGCCTCAAACCCCAGGACTCAGGCAATCCTCTCGCCTCCACCTCCCAAAGTGCTGGGTTTACAGGCGTGAGCCACCACGCCCGGCTGAATGTCAATTTATTAATTCCAGTGATTTTTATGACTGCCAAGAGGGCTAATATACTTGTGTCTACTTGTCAGTATGTCCCTTATTTTAGTAAGATTGACCTGGGAGAGTAACACTAACCAGAGGTTGTTGGTGTGTTTGCAGTCAAAGGAAAGGCAATGAGTTGGTCAGTGTGAGATTGGGGTCATCCTGTCGCCTTAGGCTGTTGCATCCAATATCACTGTAGGCCTGTGTCCCCCAAGCAGACTGGAATACCCAGGTCAGCTGGGGAGGATGTTTCCCATCTCCCACCTACCCAGTATTGGGTAGGTGCTAGACTGAGATGTTCTGTTTTTCTTTTTTGATTCTAAGCAGACTGTCCTTCTTGGTAATACATCTTTAGAGGGGGCACCGAATGTTGGTTATGATTTAATTTTTGAAATTGTAAAGGTCAAAGTATAGGCTTTGGAATCAGGTAGGCCTGTATTTGAATTCCATTTCCTTTTGTGTGACCTTGTGCAACTTCCTCAACCTCCCTGCCTCAGTTTTCTGTTATATATGTTAATATATAATTAAAAAATATAAAACTTCATCTGTATTTCATTTTACTCATGAGATAAGAATGTCTCAGTGAGCTGCAGAAGAAAGTTCACAGTCCCCCACCTAGTATAGTCAGTTGAATGTCCTTGCCTACTTTTTCTAGTTAGTAGGAAATGGTCACTGGCCTCTTGTTTTTGTGATGTGGGTATGACTGGCTCACAAATGTATTTGGTAAACAGTAAGACATTTTTTGTTTATTTCCTGGCAGACCTCACTCAACAGATAGTGCCACACATAGAAAGATGACTCTATCACTTGCAGATAGATGCTCAAAGACACAGAAGATTAGAATCTTACCCATGGCTGGTCGTGATCCTGAATGCCAGCGCACAGAAATGATTAAGGTATGTTTGCTAAGCTTTATCCTGGGATTTTTGGTATAGTAAGAATAGCAGGCTGGGTGCAGTGGTTCATGCCTGTAATTCTAGTACTTTGGGAGGCTGAGGCAGGAGGATCACTTGAGTCCAGGAGTTCAAGACCAACGTGAACAACATAGGGAGACCCTGTCTCTCTACAAAAAAAAAAAAAAAGAATAGCATTTCCCAAATGCTCATCATCTCTTATTGGCCTACCGTTCAACCTTCCAGCTGACATGAATAGGGACCTGGATTAATGAATCCTCAGAATTTGCCAAATGATGGGTGATGTGGCTATGATAGTAAAACAGACACAGGGCTCAGGTTCTGTCCCTCCAGGTCCTGAGAGTTCAGCAACAAACCCGTGATTGAAATATCTGAGCCGGGTGTGGTGGCTCACACCTCTAATCCCAGCACTTTGGGAAGCAGAGGCGAGAGGATTGCCTGAGTCCAGGGGTTCAAGACTAGCCCCGGCAACTTGGTAAGACATCGTCTCTACAGTAAATCAAAAAATTAGCCAGGCGTGGTGGCACACGCCTGTAGTTCCAGCTACTTGGAAGTCTGAGGCAGAAGGATCTCCTGATCCCAACAGGTTGAGGCTGTGGTGGCCAAGAGCATGCCACTGCACTCCTGCATGGGAGTGAGACTCTAACTCAAAAAAAAAGAAATATCTGACCTTTCACGTAGAATTTCAAAGATCCTTAAATAATCTATGATTAGGATCCATCCATGTTAAAAGTCAGTGAAAATGCCAGAGAGTCAGTCATCTAAAATAGAGAGTAAACCAGGAATTTGAATAAGAAAGTTACCAGAGTCGAATGTGGCCAAGAGTGAGAACAGATTGTGGGTTTTTGAAGTCCAGTTTATAATGATCTACCTGGTGTATTTTCAAATTTGACACAGCTGCCACTTGGGCAAAATTCAGTTCTGGGGCATTGTACCTAAATGACAGAGTGGCACTTGTATTGGCTATTGTCCCTTGATGCATTGCTTGACTTGAGAAGTGCAGTGCGATCGTACAAGCTTATCATTCTCTCCGTCTTCTCTAATCCCCCTGGATCTCAGCATTGCCCAGCCTGCCTCTTGTGATTGTGTTCCTTAGTGCAACAGGATGGGGGAAAGCCAGACAGTCCAGTTGCCTCAGAATCTTTCTTACTAGTGTCATTGTAGGCTCTGCTGAAGGTTTGGCCCTGAGCCCCTGCTTTTCCTCCATCCTGTATTTTGTTCACGAAGGCAGGTTGACTAAACCAGATCCAGTAGCAGCACCCAACCTAGGGGTGCACAGGGGCACTGGTTCTGGAGCCTGACTTCTTGCTCCATCTCCTCACCTCTTATGTGCAGGCCAGGGGAGCTGGAGGAAATGCAGAGTCTAGCTCAGCATTATTGGAAGAGCCCTCTAAAACACTTTCAGAGTCCCCCTATTCCCTCCTCCACATTCCCAGCTTCTGTGAAAATGTAGCACCTAGTTTATCTCTAGTCCCTGAAAGTGTTCTTACCAATGAAAGTGATTTGTACTCTAACCTCAGTACTCCCACATACTACTTAATGAAGCAGTCTGTTCCATAGACTTTCTAGCACCAGAATTTAAGATGTATATGATAACACAGTGGTTGAATGAGGAAGACCTTCAAAGAAATGCTAGGATATCCCTAACTCCCCCTTCTGCCCCCAAGTCCAGTATGAACATCAGGATGTAGGATGCCAGGCAGTTAATGAGGAAATGGAGGCTCTACCTTGTGGCTCAGGACCCCATCTTGTCATTGGGAGCTGTGGGGAGCTCTTTAAGTTGAGGGCCTGGGACCCGAATATCTGGGAACTGTGGGAGTTCGGTGGAGCCTGGGCAGGTCAAGTGCCTGGGGCTCAGGGATGAACAGAAACAGCTTCTGCAATCCCAGGGAGTCAGTTCAGTTGTCCGCTGGGCATGGATGGGGTTTCTCAGGCCGGTTGCTTCTCTCTGGGCTCTGAGTGGCAGCACAGAAGATAAGATGACACAGCTCTCAAGGACATGCCTGTGCCAGTTTCGATCGGCTGGTTAGTGTGAGGGGTCCCTTCTGCCTCTTCACCCTTGTGTTGTAGTACTGGAGGAGTGAGTGGGAAGACCATGCTCACATGAAGACATCTGGGACAGTGGTAATCCTGAACTTGATGTTACATGTTCTTTATGGCAAAAGTGGGCACAAAAGTAGTTCGTGTAAATTACAGGGGTTATTTGCTTCTTTACAGAAAGAAGAAGAACGTTTGAGAGCTTCCATTCGTAGGGAGTCTCAGCAGCGCCGAATGAGAGAGAAACAGCACCAGCGGGGGCTGAGCGCTAGTTACCTGGAACCGGATCGCTACGATGAGGAGGAGGAGGGCGAGGAGTCCATCAGCTTGGCTGCCATTAAAAACCGATACAAAGGGGGCATTCGAGGTGAGGCTGGTGCAGAAATTACATTTCATCATTTCAGGGTTCCTGAACTTTATCTTGTCATTGGACTGAATCTGAATGCCAAGTCACTGGACATCTTGTTTAAATAACCAGTGTTTTAGCCGGGCGTGGTAGTGCATGCCTGTAGTTCCAGCTACTTGGAAGGCTGAGGCGGAAGGATCACCAGAGCCCAGCAGGTCAAGGCTGCGGTGGCTGGGAGCGGCCACTGCACTCTAGTCTGGGTGACAGAGTGAGACTCCAACTCAAAAAAAAAAAAAAGACCAGTGTTTCTGAGTGGTCCATTTCAGGGCCTAGTTCTTCAGGTGAGCTTGAAAGGCAGGAACTGCTGTTGTGCCCACTTGCAGTTTTATCCTTTGAGCGTCTGCTTTCTGATTTGAAAGTTTGCCAGTTATATTGGAACTGCCAAGCCCGGCTAATTTTTTTGATTTATTGTAGAGGTCTCGCCAAGTTACCTGGGCTGGGTCTCACATCCGCGGGCTCAGGCAATCCACTCGCCTCAGTCTCCCAAAGGGCTGGGATTACAGGCTGAGCCACCAAGCCCGGCCAGGAACTTTTCTCAGTTTTTAAAATCACTCATTGGGAGTCAAGAAATTAAACTATTCAGAGAACACATGATATTTTCTTTCATCTTTATATTTCTATTTTCTCCTTGGCATATTTCTTCTTTTCACAAGTATCAGTAATTTATTATACCTCTTTCCCTGAAAACATCTTTGAGCCCAGCAGGCGAGGCTGCAGTGGCCGGGAGTGGCCACTGCACTCCAGTCTGGGCGACCAAGTGAGACTCCAACTCT
>NW_007259451.1:433947-498399 GCF_000164805.1 Carlito syrichta
GCCAGGAACTTTTCTCAGTTTTTAAAATCACTCATTGGGAGTCAAGAAATTAAACTATTCAGAGAACACATGATATTTTCTTTCATCTTTATATTTCTATTTTCTCCTTGGCATATTTCCTCTTTTCACAAGTATCAGTAATTTATAATGGTTGACATTTTTCTCACACATACTGAACCGCAGGCAAGTACTCAGCCCTTGACATGTGTTCTATTTGATCCTCATAACAACATTATGACCTAGTTGCTATTATTTCCTTATTCTTATTGAGGAAACTGAGACTGTGAGAGGCTGAGTAACTTGCCCCAAAACACATAGTTGATAAGTGGCCAGTTCTTGATCTAAGGTCATCTGACTCCAAGATGTCTGCCTTAGCTTAGCTTAACTTAGCTTAGACTCTGTCTCCTGATTCTCACCCAGAAGTTCCCCCATAGCCACTGATGGCAAGATGACAAACTGAAATCAAACTAGAAGGCTTGGGCTGGCCTTCTTACCCTGCCTGCTCTAATTTGAGCTCTGCTATTTTTTTAGTTGTATGACTTTTGAAAAGTCACACAACTTCCCTTAATTTCTGTTACCTCATCAGGAAAGTAACAGCCCATTAGTTATAATACATGTGACATAAAGTTGTTTGGAAGATTAGATGCTGCAATACATTTCCTTAGTCCATAACAAGTAGTAGTAAACATTACTTCAAACTATTTTTATTGTTCTTAGCACTCCTCAGCTGTGGGAGAGAGACTTCCTGTCTCTGGATATCATGTGCCTTGTCTGAAAAATGAGGCTCCAATACTTCCTTGAGTTGTTTTGACAGAGCTTTGGGAATCATTGTATAATGGAAGCATATTCAGGGTGACCATGTGCTCTGGTTTTGTCCCTGTTGAATAATCCATTTTAAAAACACCCAAATTTCTCTTTTTCTGACCATCTTATGGAGCACCTTTCTCCTTTTCTTACAGTGACTGCATTTGGTCTGGTGTCCTGTTACACCTTACTTACCTGTTTTTGGAACCATAATATAGAAACTATTTCTTTTTTGTCAGTGCTAATTTTCATTGTGTGGAAAGAAACCACACAAAAATTAAATAAAAATAAAAATTGTCAAAGATGTTTTCAGGGAAAGAGGTATAGATTATTTAGTTCACTAGAGATTAAAAATCCAGCACAACTAGCCGGGCTCGGTGGCTCAGCCTGTAATCCCGCGCCTTTGGGAGACTGAGGTGAGTGGATTGCCTGAGCCCGTGGGTTCGAGACCCGCCTGGGCAACGAGACCTCATCTCTACAATAAACCAAAAAATCAGCCGGGCGTGGTAGCATGTGCCTGTAATTCTGGCTACTCGGAAGGTTGAGGTGGAAGGATCGTTGGAGCCCAGCAGGCGAGGCTGCGGTGGCCGGGAGTGGCCACTGCACTCCAGTCTGGGCGACCAAGTGAGACTCCAATTCAAAAAAAAAAAAAAAAAAAATCCAGCACACAGGTTGAGTAGTGCTCAGGTTGGTACAGTAGCAGATAGGCCAAGAGTGGGAAGACAGGGGAAGCTCTAGGGTACTGAGGGGAGAGGCTTGGTGTAAAGTCTGCTTATTCCAGCTGGAGGTTTACTTGGGCTTGGGCAGCAGAGCAGATGGATGTTCCTCTTTGTCTCCCTTTGAAAGGTCCAGGCCGGGTGCGGTGGCTCATGCCTATAATCCCAGCACTTTGGGAGGCCAAGGCGAGAGGATTGTCTGAGCTCAGGGGTTCAAGCCTAGCCTGGGCAACTTGGTGAGATCTCATCTCTATAATAAATCAAAAAATTAGCAAGGTGAGGTGGTGCAGGCCTGTAGTTCCAGCTAAGTGGAAGACTGAGGCAGAAGGATCACCTGAGCCAAGGAGGTTGAGCCTATGGTGGCTGTGAGCATGCCACTGCACTCTAGTCTGGGCGACAGAGTGAGACTCCAACTCAAAAAAAAAGAATAATTTTTTTAACTGGGCGTGGTGGCTCACGCCTATAATCCCAACATATTGGGAAGCCAAGGTGAGAGGATTGCCTGAGCCCAGAGGTTCCAGACCAGCCTGGGCAACTTGGTGAGACCTCATCTCTACATAAATCAAAAAATTAGACAGGTATGGTGGCACATGCCTGTAGTTCCAGCTACTTTGAAGGCTGAGGCAGAAGGATCACCTGAGCCCAGCAGGTCGAGACTGCGGTGGCTGTGAGCATGCCACTGCACTCTAGCCTGGGTGGCAGAGTGAGACTCCAACTCTAAAGAAAAGAAAGGTCCACCTGGCAACAAACGGTCTATACAGGAAAACCATTTTATTGCTTTATCATCAAAGATCATTTTGAAATTAAATTTTTACCAAATGGAAGAATTACTTCTGCTTCAATAGTTGACTTTGGAAGAGTGGGTATTTGCTTCTTTAATCACTTTGATCTTTGATCATGAGCTTTTTTGATCTTTAAAGGCGTCAGGGGCCGGGTGCAATGGCTCAAGCCTATAATCCCAGCACTTTGGGAGGCTGAGGTGAGAGGATTGCCTGAGCTCAGGGGTTCGAGACCAGCGTAGGCAACTTGGTGAGACCTCATCTTTACAATAGATCAAAAAATTAACTGAGTGTGGTGACGCATGCCTGTACTTCAGGCTACTTGGAAGGCTGAGGCAGAAGGATCACCTGAGCCCAGCAGGTTGATGCTAGGGTGGCTGTGAGCATGCCACTACACTTGAGCCTGGGCAACAGAGTGAGACTCCAACTCAAAAACTAAATAAAAAATAAAAGAGGTCACGAGGCGGGGTGGCTCATGCCTATACTTCCAGAGCTTTGGGAGGCCAAGGTGGGAGGGTCACTTGAGCCCAGGAGTTTGAGACTGCAGTGAACTGTGATCGTGCCATACCATAGTTTAGCCTGTGCAACAGAGTGAGACGCTGTCTCTGAAATTTAAAAAAAAAAGTGAGACCTTTTGCTCATGCCTATATTCCCAGCACTTTGGGAGGCTAAGGCGAGAGGATCAGTTGAGACCAGAAGTTCAACACACTTTGGGCAATATAGTGAAACCCCATCTCTACAAAAAAATAAAATAAAACTAAAAGTCAGATTTTTTTATTTTGAGAAGATAAGTCTGCTTCATTTAAACATACCTAAAATTTACACTTTAAATTAAAAAATGTTTAATTATTGGTTCCTCTGGGAACAAATATACAGAGAGAACTAAAGATATTTATCAGAAGAAAAATCTGGCAGAGGCGAGAGGATTGCCTGAACCCAGGGGTTCAAGACCAGCCTAGGCAACTTGACGAAACCTTGTCTCTACAATAAATAAAATTAGTTGGGCATCACAGCGTGCGTGTGGTTCCAGTACTTGGAAGGCTGAGACAAAGGATCAACTGAGCCCAGCAGGTGTAGACTGCACTACCCCTGAGTGGGTTACTGCACTCCAGCCTGGGCGACAGTGAGACTCTGACTCCAAAAAATTTTTTTGAAATCTGTCGCCCAGGCTGGAGTACAGTAGCACGCTCGCAGCCACCCCAGCTTTGACCTGCTGGGTTCCGGTGATCCTTCCACCCCAACCTTCCAAGTAGCCGGAACTACAGGCGTGTGCTACCATGCCCAGCTAATTTTTGATTTATTGTAGAGACGAGGTCTTGTCAAGTTGCCCAGACTGGTCTCGAACCTGCTGACTCAGGCAATCCACTCGCCTTGGCCTCCCCAATTGCTGAAATTATAGACTGAGCCACCAAGCCCAGCCAAAAAAAATGTTTGTTTTTTTTTTGAGTTGGAGTCTCACTCTGTCGCCCAGACTGGAGTGCAGTGGCTGCTCCTGGCCACCGCAGCCTCGACCTGCTGGGTTCTGGCGATCCTTCAGCCACAGCCTTCCAAATAGCCGGAATTACAGGCATGCGCTATCACACCCGGCTGATTTTTTTTTTTTTTTTTTATTGTAGAGATGAGGTCTCACTGCCCAGGCGGGTCTCGAACCCGCGGGCTCAGGCAATCCACTCACCTCAGCCTCCCAAAGGTGCGGGATTACAGGCTGAGCCACCAAGCCCGGCCAAAAAAAATTTTTTTTTTTTTTTTTGAGTTGGAGTCTCACTCTGTGGCCCAAACTGGAGTGCAGTGGCCGCTCCTGGCCACCACAGCCTTGACTTGCTGGGCTCCAGTGATCCTTCCGCCTCAGCCTTCTGAGTAGCCGGAATTACAGGCATGCGCTACCACGCCCGGCTGATTTTTTGATGTATTGTAGAGATGAGGTCTCGCTGCCCAGGCGGGTCTTGAACCCGCAGGCTCAGGCAGTCCACTCACCTCAGCCTCCCAAAGGCATGGGATTACAGGCTGAACCACCAAGCCCTGGCCCAAAAAAATTTTTTAAAGGAAAAAAAAGAAGAAGAAAAATTCAAGAATGTCTTTGTTTTGGTTTTTTGTTTGTTTGTTTGTTTTGAGTAGGAGTCTCACTCTGTCAGCCAGGCTGGAGTGTGGTGGCACGTTCATGGCCACCACAGCCTTGCAACCTGCTGGGCTCAGGTGATCCTTCCACCGCAGCCTCCCAAGTAGCTGGAACTACAGCACTGCGCTTGACTAATTTTTTTTTTTTTTTTTTTAGTTGGAGTGTCACTCTGTCGCCCAGGCTAGAGTACAGTGGCACACTCACGACCGCCCCGGCACTGACCTGCTGGGCTCCTACAATTCTTCCACCTCAGTCTTCCAAGTAGCCGGAACTACAGGCGATGCTACCATGCCTGACTAATTTTTTATTAACTGTAGAGACGTGGTCTCACCAAGTTGCCCAGGCTGGTATCGAACCTGCAGTCTCAGGCAATCCTCTCACCTCGGCCTCCTAAAGTGCTGAGATTACAGGCATGAGCCACCTTGCCTGGCCAGATCACTGTCTTTGAAAGTCACTCAGAATCTAATTCTTTTGCTTTCAGAGGAACGAGCCAGAATCTATTCCTCAGACAGCGATGAGGGATCAGAAGAAGACAAGGCTCAAAGATTACTCAAAGCAAAGAAACTCAACAGTGATGAGGTAAGACCACATTTGTTCCATTCTAGGGATTTACTTTGTACGCAAGAGACAACTGCTCACAGACTAGATGGACACAGACTAGCTGTCTACACATGTCACTGAAATTTAGTGAGGTAAATGCAGTTATAGGACAGAGTGACCCAGCAGGAGGCCTGATAGCTGTGCTCAGGTAAATCAGAGAAGGCTGCAGAGGAGAAGACCCTGGCTGGGTGTTGAAGAATGAGCAGCACCTCGCCAGGCCAACTGCCTCTATTAGGTCACTCCAGGTAGACGGAAAGGCCTGTCTGTAAGAAAAAATATAGAACCCTGAGACACCAAGGCTCATCTAGAGAACAGACTAACAGACTGATTATTTAGTGTGGTGCACCACAGGGTGCATCTCTCTTCTTTCTTTTTTTTTTAAGCAAGATTTATTGAGAGGGCAGAAAAGCTCCCACAGTGGGAGGGGACCCAAGGGGTTACCCAACATCTCTTTTTTGTTGTTGTTATTAGTCTCAGTATTTTTTTAATTATGAAAATAATTTATTCTTATGGTGGGGATACCTATATTTTTTATTTAGATAAAATAATATTTGAAATAGCATTGAGTAATTCAACAAATGGAAATAAATTAATTTGTTATTGAAATAATTATTTCAATGAACATTTTTTTTTTTTTTTTTTTTTGACACTCTGTCACCCAGACTGGAGTGCAGTGGCTGCTCCCGGCCACCGCAGCCTCAACCTGCTGGGCTCTGGCGATCCTTCCGCCTCAGCTTTCCACGTAGCTGGAACTACAGGCACGTGCCACCACACCCGGCTGATTTTTTGATTTACTGTAGAGATGAGGTCTCGCCTGCCCAGGCGGGTCTCAAACCTGCGGGCTCAGGAAATCCACTCACCTCAGCCTCCCAAAGGTGCGGGATTACAGGCTGAGCCACCGAGCCTGGCTTCAATGAAATTTTTAAATGTTTTATATTTTTGACAGTATCCTTTTTAAATTATAAAAATACAGGCACCGAGAAATTTTAAGTCTTAGTTATAGCAATTTATAGAACTCTTTTGGATTAATATTCATTGACTATCTTCTGTGCCAAACAACATGCTAGACGCTTGGAGACAGATATAAGCAAAACAGAAATTCCTGCCCTCATGGAGTTTATATTCATGGGTTGCAAGACAGTAAACGAAATAAATATGTAAAATATTGTATACCAGATGGTGGAAAGTGGTAAGAAAAAAATGCATAGAAGGGATGGTATAGAGAGTGTTTGGGGAGAGTCATGGGAGTTGGGATGTTGTACTTTTAGAAGTGTTCAGGGAAGCTCTCCCTAGAAATGTTGATTTTTGAATAAAGATGTGATTGTAGTGACAGGATGAATTATTTAGCTCTCTGAAGAGTGTCCTATGCAGAAGTAGTGAGTGCAAAGTCCCTGAGGTAACATGTTTGAAGAATAGCAAGGAGGCTGAAGCTGGAGTCTTATTAATGAGGGGGAGAGGTCACAAAGATTATGGGGCAGATCACATAGCGTCTTATAAGTCAGTCATTGTCAGGCTTTTTCAGGGTTTTGTTTTTTTGTTTGTTTTTGAGTCAGTCTTACTCCTGTCACCCGGACTGGAGGGCAGCGGCACATTCACAGCCACTGCAGCCTCGACCTGTTGGGCTTAGGCAATCCTTCCACGTCAGCCTTCTAATAGTTGGAACCACAGGCATGTACCACCATGCCCGGCTAATTTTTTTTATTTATTGTAGAGATGGGGTCTTGCCGAGCTGCAAACCCGAGCTCAGGCAGTCCTCTCCCCTCCACTTCCAAAGTTCTGGGATTATAGGTGTGAGCCACCATGCCTGGCTGCTTTTTTTGTTTTTGTTGGAGGTTGTGAGCAGAGGGGAGATGTCATGATTTCTCTGTCTTTTTTTGTTGTTGTTTTGTTGTTTTTTTTGAGTCTCACTCTGTCACCCAGACTGGAGTGCAGTGGCCGCTCCCAGCCACTGCAGCCTCAACCTGCTGGGCTCTGGCGATCCTTCCGCCTCAACCTTCCAAGTAGCTGGAACTACAGGTGCACGCTACCACATCTGGCTAATTTTTTTTTAATCTATTGTAGAGATGAGGTCTTGCCAAGTTGCCCTGGCGGGTCTCGAACCCACAGGCTCAGGCAATCCATTTACCCCAGCCTCCCAAAGCGCGGAATTACAGGCTGAGCCACTGAGCCCAGCTGATTTCTCTCTTAATAGGATCACTGACTGCTGTGGGGAGAATAGGTAGATGGGTTGGGCCTGTACAATAATGGCCTCACCTTTGTTTCCCAAATATACGTACATCAAGGCAGCACAGCAGAGCTGAGAGAATAGGAGCTTTGGAGGGTTATAAGACCACCTAGGTTTGAATCCTGCTTCTACCACTTAAGTTTTTGATCTTGTATGCCTGGCTTTTCTAGACCTCGTTTTTCTGTCATTGTAGCAGGAAGACAGAGAGGTCGTGACACCGAGACTATTATAGGAAGTGGCAACTTCATTACACTGGTGGGCTCGGCGGGCTCGACAGGCTAATGCTTCCAGGTTGAGCCTCCTAGAATGGGCGAAGAGGGGTCTTATACCTTTGTTTAGGTAAGGGAGGAGGCGTGTTGAGCGATTACACATTCTCTTTGGAATTTACAAGGTTGGATTCAGAAAAATCAGATCTTTCAAAGAATAAATGGTCTCCAGGAACTGCAGGGTTGCAAACCCAGTCTTTAGCCATTTGGCCTTTTTCAAACAAAACCAGCCTGGTGGGTCTTTAAAGGTTGCCACTTGACTTTCAAAAGGAAATACCTTTAACTGCTGCAGCCCAATATATTTGAGCATTTGCCACTTTCTGCCATATTCCCCCTTTGATGCTTGATCTTTTATGGATCTAAAACATCATTATCCTTAATCTGGTGCATTAACATTACATGGGCCGCAGTTTTTCATTCAACAACTGTTTCCACAACCTTAGAAATGGCGTTCATAATTATTGGGGCTCTGAAGGGAGGATAAGACAGGATCCCACCAATAGGACTACAGATCCAATAATATATTTAAATCCTCCCAGACTCAAGAACATGTTTTCAAACCAATTGCCGATTTTTTGCACCGAGACATGGGCAAGTCTTTTAACATTGGTGGCTATATCAGTTATAACTTTACCATTGTTATCTATTTGCAAACAACAGTCAGAGTTATTAAATTTACCACATACTTCTTCTTTTTCCACCAGCAGGTAGTCCAAAGCTAAGTGGTTTTGATAAATAGCTGCATGCATTTGGGCTTGTTGCTGAGCAACAACCTCAAAAGCCATGGCTGTTTGATTAGTTATAATTTTTAAGTCAGCTTGTAACCTAATAATGCAATTTAGCATACATATAGGCGTGTGGTATATCCACCTCCCATCTTGTGCCCATGTGGCTGGACCATAAGTATTTATAAATGCTCTGGGGTGGCCATTTGTTATTTTTCCAAACCTGGGTCCCTCCTATATTAGGAACTTGGTTGAGGGATTGAGCATTTCATGTCTTGAGGCCTTCATAAAGGGGAATGCCTAGTTCATCCCCCCTTGGGTTAGGCAGGAGGAAAAATCCTGGCTGGACTATTCCTACGGTACATGTGCCTTTCCACAATGCTGGGAGCTGGGCATATGCAACCTTTTTATATATTCAAAATAGCCCTTTAGTACATTGAGAAGATTTAGTTGCATAAGCAAATGCCCAATACCAAACAGGCCTTGTTGGCCACCAGAACAAACTCCTGGCTGGGATGAATAATGATGGAAAACTCTTACGTCTGACCAGATAGTTTCTATACACGTACATGCTGGGTGTATGAGGGAAGCGATAAACACCCAAATTAGGCAGAAATACATAAAAGCACAAGAACAATTTCTATTATAAGAAAGAATGGAAATGCTAGTGAAACCCTTTCCTAACATGTTCAATGGGGACAACTCTGTTAATTCTATAGCAAATAAAGTTAGTTCTACAGCAATTAAAATGACAAACAGTTTAGCAAATATAAAGGTTGACAAAGCAAAACAATGGCTTATCAGTAATGTCCACTGAGTTCTTAAGCTGAATTCTCAATCTTCTGCCGTGCGTTGATCAGTCAGCTTCCAGTGTGTGACTAAAGCAGGGCTTGAAGTATTCTCAGGCTTCTAGAGCAGGGCCTCTGTTGGGCTTGATGACTTTCCAAGAGGGTCAGCTTAAGGGGTGTTGCCGAATCTGCGGTGTACTCCCAGTCCTGAAAGGCTGGCTTAATTCTGCTATATAAAAGAACAGTAAATGGCCCCCTCCAGAGGGGCTTTAGAGGTTGTACATTCCATTCTTTTACCCATACCATATCACCTGGCTTAAAAGAATGGGCATTGGTAGTTAAACTAATTGGCAATCGTTCTCTGACTTGACAATGGATGGCATTTAGGACTGAACCAAAGGCTTGCATTTGCTGTTTTAGCGTAAGACTTCCTAATTTCTTTAAGTTTCCCTGTATGCCCTTAATGAGAGTGGGTGGCCGCCCATAAAGAATCTCAAAAGGCGAGAAGCCTGTTTAATTCATTCAAAGGCCTGTTTTGGGGCCTTTTCCCATAGCAGGGGCTCCTGTTCACCCCCCTTTGAGGCTTCATAGAGGGGTTTCATCATGATAGAGAAGTTAGGTATTTAAATTCTATAGTCTAGTATAGGAACAGGGCCACCATTAGGGTCCTTCCTTTCTTCAATTTTTCGCAGCACTTACTCCCCTGGGATGTCCAAGAAGTGTCTAGGGAAATAAACTTATAAACTGTGATTAAAATTTGTCCCAAATGGACAACACATTTTCTTAGGAGCATTTTATGTTTGTAGCTCTATTTCCTCCAGAGGTATAGGAAAAAGGCCTACTGTTAAACAATTTCAAAGTTTTAACAAATTCCATTTCTTGGACTTGCATCCTGAGTGATGTAATACCAAATACCTATGTTTAGTTTACTCCTGTCTCCAAAGGATTTCTAGTGATCATTAAGCTAAACTGCAAATTGAAAGATTGTACTGTCCTAGTTCTACATCTGATGGAGTTTTCCCTGGATTTGCCAAGGGTTAGGATAGGTTGCCACTCGGCCTGCAGTAGAAACATTTGAACGACTTTTAAAACCTACCTATGGGAAATTTAGTTATGTCTAGCCTGTGCTAGCTACCCTGCCTCAGTTATTTATTTTTTTTAGAGATTTTTCAATCCCATAATCATTTGGGGTGCTGAGGGGTAAAGTCCTGTCTTCTGTAATTTCTTCAGTGCTGATAATGGGTGTAGTCCTGCCTAGCCAGAGATCGAAAATCCTCTCCCTGTCTGATTTGAGGCGTACAGATTTGTTTCAGCAGTGGCATTGTTTGCTGACACTGACTGGAATTTTTGCATGACCGTTACGTGGGCATGAAATTACTGAATTCTAGCTCAGTAAAAGGAATAAAGTCAGGCATACATTTTGACAATTGTAGGTAGTGGCCAATTTATCTTTTGTACAAAAGCTACAAGGCCTGAAGTTATTAGCATAACTTAAATGATAAACTTTAATTTCTGCAGCTTTATTACAAGTACCAGCCTTTGGAGTTTTTAAGGTATTTCTGGACTATAATGGTAACCTGACAGGTTGTTTTAGTTGAACTAGGCACTCAAGTGAATTTTATATAAAATTTGAAGAGAAATCTGAAAATGTTTGGCGACTTGCATCCAGAAAAGACTTTATTATGCCTAGATTGTTTATAGAATTTCTTTTGAATATATAATTTTTTCATTAACTTTTCTCATACCATTTTGGCATGCTTATACTATTTTATTTTTGTTTTTTAATCCCTTTTTAAAAAATTCTCGTAACTATTTACTTTATTATAGTACAGAAATTTACCATATAAGATTTCTTTTTTTTTAGATAAGAATATCTTTTCTCTTATATTTCTTTTTTTTGTTTTCTTACTAAAACCTTATTTGTACACCAATGACCTTTTTATATTTTTCCTTTGCTTTTTGCTTTCCCTTTTATTTATTCATAGATAACCTTTTACAGGCATAATTTGAATTCACCTTTTAGTAACCATTAGGTGAAACATTTAACTTTTGGAACACCTTTAACTCCCACTAGAGAGCAGGTTTTGGGAGAAAGAAGTTCAGTATGAGCACAAGGGCTAAAAACTTAGCCTCAGTATTAATTAAGAAATTAATCTGGACCCCAGCCACATTCATATAGACTCAAGGATTCTCTGGGGTGATAGCAACCAGAGCGCTGGGCTGGGCTGTGCCTCTCGCCCTTCAGTCAACAGCCACCATCACTGAGCTAGGTGCTTCCCCCGTCTTCGGGAGAGGCTGCACCATCTCTTTCAGTGGCTTTTTAATCCGATGTTGGACAAGGTCCTGGGGGCTTAGGCCATCAAGAACAATTGTGCTTTAAGTGTCCAGACTGACCACATTCATAGCAGCTGATACCATCCCCCTTAGCAGGTTTATCCTTATCAGGCCTCTTTTGGGTGGCTGGAGCTTTGCCTTTAGTGGCAACTGTCATTAGGTTTGTTTACCTTTCCTCTGACTGGTGCTCATTTTGGAGTTCTTCTCCTCTTTTTTTCCTTAATGTTTTAGTTTCTAAGAACTTCAGAGGCTTTCTATAATTGGGAGTTTGGTATTCATAGTGCTGAGTCAAGCCTCTGGAGTTGGGCATTTAATATTCTATAGGATATAATCTTGTTTGCAAAGTAGTGAAATAAATTTTTTAAATGCCTCTGCATACAGAACTTTTGACCATTTTTTTCCTTAGGTTTACAAAGTGAATTTAATTGCCAGATAGTTTTGCTCCTTTCCAAATCTTATTGTCTGCTAACTTGTAGTGAGTTCAAATTTGATTTTAATAATGCACTTATTATTATTAAACCGCATAATTTTAATTTGCTCCAATCATTCAAAATCTGTCCCATTGGGGTGTCCGAGGACACAGACCACTACACACTTTCTTGGTCATGCTTTTTGAAAACCCAGAATTTGCTCTGAACACTTATAATTTATTCCTCAAAGGAGAAATCTAAAACAAACATTTGACTAAATAAAGCCATAAACAGCAATGCCAGGAATCCCTAGAACCCTGATGGCTTCTTCCAAGCTGAGTGTTCTCAGCCTTCCTTGAAGCCCTTCTTTTTTTTTTTTTTCTCGCCACGACTTTCCAGTGATGTCTACAAAAATGGCCTGGTACAAAACCTTTTTAGAGTGAACAGATCACATAGATGTAAAATGATCTGTTCCTACTTATTCCTAATTATGAACAGGCAAAATTGCCAAAAATCTTCATGAATTACTAAACAGTAGCCTTAGTTGTAAGATGTGGACAATTAAATGAGAGTGATTAGGTCTCACTCTATGCTCCACAGAGTGCGCCTAGTACTTGACCTGTCCCTTAGGTGAGGTACCGAGTTTACAAGGTGACTTAATCAGGTGGGAATGGCCAGTTCCCATGCCTTGTTAAGTCCTGCAAAGTATTCAGCATTTAAAGCTTTACCAGTTTTGTAAGAGGTATGCTAGTCAAAGAGGTATGCATAGCCAAAAAAGCAAGCAGTAGTGTTATTTAGCATTACAATTTAAAGTAGTGACTTAGCATACATTACATGACTTTAAGAGACTTGCCAACAGTTTTACAGAGGCAAGCAGTTGATTACGATTTTAGGCAAGGCCTAAACTTTCAGGGGGAGTGTTCAGACCCTGAGTTTCTACTCCAGAGAACCATTATCACCAGAGTAGGCCTTGATACGGGGGCAAAGGTGACTCTAGATAGATTTGGGACTGAATTATTGAATTATGGTGCCCCCCTTTTCAGTGTGGCTTTGGTCAAGTCATCTCACATCTCTGAGTCTTTTTCCTCATCTGAAATGCGAATGGGGTTTTGCTTGCTGTCTTGTAAAGTTGTTGCATTGCAGTAGATAAGATGTGAAAGTGGGCAGCACAATGACATGTAGTAATTGAACAGAAAATGCCACTTTCTCTTCTCCGACAAGGTCTAAGTTACCAAAAAGCAGAAACATAAAGGAGAGCTTTTTACCCTCCCTCATTTTTACAAGTAGTAAAATCAGCATTACTTCAAAGATAGAAAAATGGGTATGGGGAGAGACTGTGTATTTTGTTCTCCAGGGATCTGGAAGAAGGAAAAGACCTTTGTTGAAAGTTGAAGGAAATAGATGGGAAGGAAAGGTGTCAAGGCCAGTCCTCAGCTTCATAAAGCAGCTACCTGCTAAAAAGGATTGTTGGGCCGAGGTGCCTGGCAGTGGCCTCCTTGCTGTCCCTTCCTGTACCAGCTCTCCCCCTTGAATCCTTCATTTCCTCCTTGACAACCCTGTCTTATCCTTGTAATCTCCGGCCTCTCTGCTTTTATATCGACTGCGACCTGCATTCATGACTACATTAGCAAGCTTTGTTTTAGGCTTAATAAGAATATTTTTGTCATTTGTTGCAGTTATATATGACACCTGGATCTGTTCCAGTTATGTTCAGTAGGACAGCATCCCACATGCCTAATTTCACAAAAGGAAGTCATCCTGAAGGATTCTGTCACCCTTCTAAGTCCTGGGAATCCAAGGAACCACATGCCTTAGCTGTGTTTTTCTGTGCGTGTGTGTTACTGCCAGGGATGTCAGTCGTGGCGGGCTTTCCAAAGCAGGATGCCACAGCTTCTCACCCCAGATGATGGATTAGGACTGATGCCCATTAGCCTTCTTTGGGAGAGCCCTGGCCATCTCCTGGCTGCTGCTGGGCCCTGTCCAGAGGCTTCAGGACAGACTGTTCCACCCTTTAGAAGTACCATGTTAGTTCTTTTAGCCACTCAAATTTAATCTCGTTAAATAATCTTTGAGTTGAAGAGACCAAACACACTAAGACTGACTTTGGAAAGGTTACCAAAAACAGTGCTTGCATGTACAATGTTAAAGATAAGATTCTACAGAAAATAAATTAAGAGGCCAGGTGCCGTGGCTCATGCCTATGATCCCAGCACTTTGGGAGACTGAGGTGAGAGGATTGCCTGAGCCTGTGGGTTCAAGACCAGCCTAGGCAACTTGACGAGACCTCATCTCTACAGTAAATCAAAAAATTAGCCAGGGGTGGTGGCCCGTGCCTGTAGGTCCAGCTACTTGGAAAGCTGAGGTGGAAGGGTCACCTGTGCCCAGCAGGTTGAGGCTATAGTGGCCTAGGTGACAGAGTGAGACTCCGACTCAAAAAAAAAAAGAAAGAAAGAAAATAAATTAAGAGACAACTAGTGTGATTGAATGTGCTCTTTGTCTTTGCTGATGTGGGGCTGGGAGTGGAAAGGGAGGGGCTCTCATCACATCTTGGGAACGGGATTCATCTTTCAGTTTTGCTGCTTGGGTAACTTCAGTGCTGCTAGCCGGGAAGGAAGTGGAAGAAGACTTCTAGGACCCTCACTGTGGAGTCATAACTTTCCCCTCGGAGTTCCCATTGGCACTTCGGGTCTGTGGGGATATACTGGAATAATACGGCAGGAAGTAAACGATGAGTTTTTATCTTGTTCCCTCAGAGGGCCGGTCATGGGGACCATCAGGAAAAAGCAAGCATGCCAGGTTGCATTCTAGATCTAGAAGCACCCTGGGGGGTCATAGTAGCAAGATATTTGGCCTTTCCCAACTCCACCTTCAAGCCATCTGTTTATCCTATTTAATTTTTTATGAAGAGAGTAGTTGATGGCATTCTGGAGTGTCAGTTCATTTTAATCAGCATTTGATGTTATTTAGATGTTGATGTGGACAAATTTTATCTGTAAAACTTGTTTCTTAAATAAACTCCTGAATTGTATGTGTTTCTACTAGAACATTGTACAGAATAATTTCATTTTTTATTTTTTACTGTTTTTGAGTCGGAGTCTCACTCTGTCATCTAGGCTGGAGTGCAGTAGCATGCTCACGGCCACCATAGCTTCAACCTGCTGGGCTCAGGCTATCCTTCCGCCTCAGCCCTCCAAGTAGCTGGAACTACAGGCACACGCCACCATGCCTAGTTAATTTTTTTATTTATTGTAGAGATGAGGTCTCACCAAGTTGCCTAGGCTGGTCTCAAACCCCTGGACTCAGGCAATCCTCTCACTTCAGACTCCTAAAGTGCTGGGATTATAGGCTTGAGCCACTGTGCCTGACTGTACAGAATTTTAAACGGAAGAATCCTGTGCAGGGAAGGCCTTTAATTTCTTCAAATATTTTCTTAAAAACGTTTATGGTGTGGATTTTTAGTACATCCTAAGTAATCATTATTTTAAAATCATTATTTTAAAAATGGAAAGTCTTTAAGATACTGAATTTTAGATAATGAAAGGAGGTGACATGCTGAGGAGGTAGAGAAAAGAGTTTGAGTAATTGATCATGGTAAAAATATTACAGCAGAACAAGTGGTTATAGAGGCAGCACTTCCTTGGGAGCGGGCAAACCCTGTTTCCAGCTTCCTGCCTGCCCTTCTCCAAGTGCAGCAGATTAGCTCACCCTTGCTAATCCTTCACAATCTACGGGGGCCTGAGGTGGAGTTTTATAGTTAGTGTGTAATGAATGCTCCAAACTTGTCATTTTAGAATGCCTCTAATACCTGTTGGTCTGAAAATTGGCTATGACCTTGATCACTGGTTTTATTCATCTGGTGAATGTTCTTATTTAAACATTTATTTTATTTTGAGTTTTCAGAGAACCATTTAGCTCAGAGTTACTTTTGCTAAGCCATCCTAGAAATATTCTTTACTGACTTTTAGATTTTGAAAAATTTTATCTGTTTAGGAAGGTGAGCCTTCTGGAAAGAGAAAAGCAGAAGATGATGATAAAGCTAATAAAAAACATAAGAAGTACGTGATCAGTGATGAAGAGGAAGAAGAAGATGATTGAACTATGAAATGTGAAAACATTTTCTTGTACATTTTATTATAAATATGTAAACATGAGTTATTTCGACTGAAATGAAGTGATTTGCTTTTGTGTAATTTTAATTGTAATAAAAAAATTTAAGAGCAAGTCTCTGTGTTCAGAAAATCAAAACTTGAATTCCTGCTGCTCTGCTTAACTCCCTCTCATCCCCTACAAAGAGAGTCTCTCAGTTCTGGGGGCTGGAAAGCCGAAATAAAGATGTTGACAGAACCATGATCCCACTGAAGGCTTTTGTCAAGGATCCTTCTGTGCCTCTGTCTTCACATGACCTTTCTTGTGTGACTGTTCTGGGTCTCCGAGTGTCTCCAGATTTCTTTCTGTTTATAAGAACAAGACTCAGGATTTAGGGCCAATCCTAATCCAGTGTGACCTCATTTTAACTAATCACATGTGCAAAAACCCTGTTTCCAAATAAGGTCACAGTTTGAGGTTTTGGGTAGACATGAATTTTGGGGGAGGGTCACTATTCAACCCATTATGCATAATATCATAATGTAATTTTTAAAATATTGTACTAATATAAAATTAATACAGAAAATCCATGATGAACAAAATGTCAAAATTTTAAATGAAGACCAGATTTAGAAGGTCTAGAAGTAGAAATGAGAGTTATACAATGGCAGAACTAAATTTTGCCTTTATTTAAAATTTTGTTTGCTGTGAATTTTATTACACTAATTTTGATTTTTTTAAAAATAATGCATTGCAGTATTATTTATCTTGATGACTGAGATTTTATCGCCCCTTGAATTTGTGGGCAAGGTGAATGTGTCATTGTCGCAACCTAGCAGTGGCCCTGCTTTCTAAGAACGTGGCAACTTGTTCCAAAGCTGAGCACCCCAACAAACAGTGCTAGCTGAAGGTTGTATTGCCTTATTTTTGTATGAGCTTATATGGCCTGGCATTGAAAGTCACACAATTGCCGGGCTCGGTGGCTCAGCCTATAATCCCGTGCCTGTTGGGAGGCTGAGGTGAGTGGATTGCCTGAGCCCACGGGTTCGAGACCCGCCTGGGCAGTGAGACCTCATCTCTACAATAAATCAAAAAATCAGCCAGGCGTGGTAGTGCATGGCTGTAATTCCGGCTACTCGGAAGGCTGAGGCGGAAGGATCGCCGGAGCCCAGCAGGTCGAGGCTGCGGTGGCCGGGAGCAGCCACTGCACTCCAGTCTGGGTGACAGAGTGAGACTCCAACTCAAAAAAAAAAAAAAAAAAGAAAGTCACACAACCTCACTTCCACACTTTGTTAGAAGTGAGTCACTGACATAATCCCATGTTCAAAGGGAAAGGAATTTGGTTCCTCTTGATGGCAGGAATGGCAAAAAATTTGCACATTTAAAAAGTTTTACATCCACCACACATATTTGCCTTCTCTATGGTGTTCCTCTACATACACTAATCTTGTCCTTACAGCTTTTACCTTTCTTCCGGGTGTTGTAGTACAGTTTGGTAGTGGTGGCTGGGGGAAGGTTGGGAGCCTACCCTGAAGTCTAGTTGTAGAGAAAGAAATGTGACATCGAAAGAGAAGAAGGTCCTTAAGCCAGGCATGGTGGCACATGCCTCTTGTCCCAGCTACTTGGGAGGCTGAGGCAGAAGGATTGCTTGAGCCCAGGAGTTCCAGGCTTCAGTGAGCTATGATCACACTATCGCACCCAGCCTGGGCAACAGAGCAAGACCCTGTCTCTTAAAAAGAAAGACAGAGAGAGAGAAGGTCCTGAATCATCATGATGTCACTCTCCTAACTCAAAAATCTTCAGTGCCCTTGCTAATTCCAGGCTTATCAAATGGAAACTCCTGTGCCTGGCCTTGAAGAGCTTCCATTCTGACTTCATCCTTTCCAAGGAAACAGGGTTTTTGTTGTTGTTGTTAATTTTACCAGTAGGTATTTGCGTGTTGACTATTAAACTCTTGTCTCATCTTGGAACCAACTCTTCTTTACCTGGCATTGCGATGCTGGAGCTTGCCAGCTGCCTCCTGTTAGGGGGCGCTAGAGAAAGACCGGAAGCCTGGAGGACAGAGAAAGGATTGCTCCTTCCTGTTTGTTGATAGAACTTTCTGGAGGCTTCCTGTGGATGTGCAGTTTCTGTAAGAGGGTGGACAGCCAGCTTAATTTCCCCCTCGTGAGTGACATCAGGACCAGCTGGACAGCTGTCTTCCTCAGGTATGGGTCTCAGCTCCCAGGGGCCCCTCATGCGAGTCTTCACATTTTCATAATCCACCTCTTCGTGCCCTAGCCCTGGGGGTGGAAGTTGTTGTCTGTGGACTGTTAGAGCTCCTCTTTGTACACTTTTAGTAACCTAGTCAACAACTTCAAACCTAGTTACAGCTTTTAAAAATGTTAAATTCTCTCTGTATGGACAACTGGTGTGCGTTCTGTGTCCTGACTGGAACCTGACTTGGTGGTCCAGAAAACAGATCCTCAAGGATGGAATCCAGGGATTGGTGTGGGTTTGAGTGCAGGTCTGAGCTCCTTCCCTATGGGTACACGACACTGGTGACCCTCAGATGTCTTTGGGTGACTGAGGGCTTACGTGGCTGTTGCACTTGTCTATGAGGCAGGAATCAGGACCACAGTGTGCGGTGGATGCTTCTAAGTGCCCTGGAGCAGCTACAGGAAGAAAATCACAAACTTAGATCCTGAAATGTTCAACTCAAGTCATGGTCAGGCAACCACCAAACTTTCATGACAGCTCTGAAAGATTCTCCTATCTTGTAGCCCTGGGGCTGAGGTAGCTGAAAATTAGACACAACATTTCATTGTGGGGTTGCAGAATGACAACCTCAATTGAATTCACAGCCTATGTGTCTTTTCGTGTGAAAGTGAGTTAAGGCAATGCTTGGGAAATAAGCTAGAAATGGAGATGTTAGGGACTGAAAGTTTGTGTTTCCCTAAAATGTATATGTTGAAACCTAACCCATCCATCCCTCAGTGTGATGGTATTTGAAGATGGGAGATGATTAGGGTTACTTGAGTTTATGATATGAGAGTGAGGTTCCCATGGTGGAATTAGTGTCCTTATGAGGAAGAGAGACCAGAGGTCACTCTCCCCATGTACACCAAGAAGAGAGCATATGAACACACAGCAAGATGGCAGCCATCTACAAGCCAAGAGGAGAGGCCTCAGAACAAAGCCTGCCTCGCTGACACCTTGATCTTGGACTTCCTAGACTTCAGAACTGTGATAAACAAGTTTCTGTTGGTTAAGCTACCCAGTCTGTGATATGTGTTATGACAGCCTGAACAGACAAAAACAAGGATTATTTGTTTGGACTCTGATGAGGCTGAAAATCAATTTCCCAGTCACCCTGAGCTTCCCTTACCTATAGAAAGCAGCTTGCCTCCCCATGTCTGAAGAAACATGTGTTTTTTGACTGAAACGCTATAGTAATGTCATCTGGGGCCAGTTCCCATTCTTCTGAAGCCTCAGCCAACTGACCGCTGTGTGACTCACCTTTTTACCAGTAGACCCACAACTAGGATCTCATCGTGCTCCCACAAAGCAAGCACAAAGGCTGAAGAAAAAATACCTTATGTACCCTAAGAATTACAAAATTGACCAGGAGCAGTGGCTCATGCCTGTAATACCAGCACGTTGGGAGGTGGAGGCAAGAGGATTACCCGAGCCCAGGGGTCTGAGACTAGCCTGGACATCTTGGCAAGACCTCATCTCTACAATAAATCAAAAAAATTTTTAAATGAATTTACAATAAATCCACAATAAATCAAAAATTAGCTGGGCGTGGTAGCATGCCTCTAGTTGGAAGGCTGAGGCAGAAGGATCACCTGAGCTTAGCAGGTTGATGCTGGGGTAGCCATGAGCGTGCCACTGCACCCCAACCTATGTGGTGGAGTGAGACTGTGACTCAATAAATAAATAAATAAATAAATAAGCTGGGCTTGGTGGCACACACCTGTAATTCCAGCTACTTAGAAGGCTGAGGGAGAAGGATCGCCTGAGCTCAGTGGGTCAGGGCTATAGTAGCTGTGAGTATTGCCACTGTGACTACAAAAAGAAAATAATAATTTGCAGGAGGGGCTCTCAGAATTTAGGGAGACATATTTACTGGTTTATTATAAGGGATATTGCAAAGGATACAGATGATGAGATGTGTAGGGTGGGATATGGGAGAAGGGTGTGGCGCTTCCATGCCATCCCTGGGTGTGCTACCCTCCAGGCCTTCCACATGTTCAGCTATCCAGAAGCTCCCCAGTCCTGGTTCTCTTGGGTTTTTATCGAACTTCATGATGTCAGCATTCCTTGCCTTCTGGGGAGGGTCTTAAGCCCACAGGAATAGAGGCAGTTAATAGGAGAAGTCAGAGAGAAAGCTTCTGTTTCTTGAGGCCTGCTCTTGAGGCCTAAAGTGCCTCAAATTGATAACAAAAGGCTAACAAGGGCTATGGAAGTTATGGACCAGGAACCATGGATGAAAACCAATGTCTATATCGTAGCACCAGGGGGTTGATGACACTCCCTTCACTAAGACACTGAGAGAGATATCAGTAACGGGAGATATCCTTCAAGATTGTAGGCAGGCATGATATGATGGGAGATGCTGCCATTGAGATGGGCATGATAGGAGCCCAGAAGAACAGAGGCCTGGTGGCAGAGTTTAAATGCCAGAGCCAAGATGGGCACATTACTAAGAAGTGCAGCAGAAATATAGCAGTGCAATAATCAGAATGTTTTGATTCACAGAAATTTTTGGTGTTAACTAATTGATCACAGTGTCCCTAGGAATGAAATATTAATAGGTAGGCTACCAAAGTGCTGCTTGATCTGTATAATAGAAAAACTCTAGATCTGACAGCCAAAATTCTGATGTGAGTCACCGCCATGGAGAAGCACTCTCTCACCCAGTTTTCAGATATAAATATGTTCCTAGACCCAGAATTCCTTGATTTAAGGGCAGACTTGAGGGAGGAACCTGAAGCATGTTACATGTAGATATTATGAATCTTCCTGCAAGCCTTCACCAAAGGAGCTGCAGCCATTTACTAGAGTGGCTATGCAGGAAAAAGGAAATACCCAGAATCTGAGGGATTACCAGACACTAACTCAGTTGAAGCCCATGCTTAGAACTGAATACTACTGTGGCCCACAGTAAAAGTGGGGCTGATGTCAGCTAATGGATGGCATTTTAGCCCAAGTTCAACTCACAGTATGCCCAGCAGATCTGCAGACCCCACCTTGTGGTTATTTCCCAGTTCTTAAATATATGATCGGAACAGATATATTTTGCCAACTGAGAGATTCCCACATTGTCTGTCTGATTTGTGAAATAAGCACCGTTGTGACCAAGTAGAAGCCTCTGGAACTTCTTGTCTCTCTGATCTGTGAAATAAGCACCATTAAGACCAAATAGGAACCCCTGGAACGTCTCCTTCTTACCAGAATAATAAACCAAAACTAGCAGTGCAGGCCGGTGGCGGGGAGGGGGGGGGCAAGATTGCAGAGACGAGTGACACCAGAGACCTGAAAGAAGCAGAGATGATGACATCCCCATGCACTCACCAGTTTGACCTGTACAGATGACTGATTGATCCTGGAAATGATAGGTCATCTTAGACCTAATCAACTGATGTCATAATGTATACTTTATTTCATTGTGCGATGACCTTTCACCAAGAAAAACACAGATGCTGCCTGTTTTGAGTGAGGAGCAGAATAAGAATGTTTTGCATTAAGTTCAGACTGCAGGGCAAACTGCTCTTCCTCTTGGGCTTAGTAACCCGGCAGATCCAATGATGCTGGATATGTCTGGCATATACCATCGCGTGTGAACCCTCTGGCCAGGATCAGTAAGAAGACTGACTGCAGCCTCTAGGGGTTTGGGACACATCCACATCCTCTTTTGAGAAACAACTACTGGCCTTGCTTCTGAACACCTAACCACACCTACCCAAGTAACACACAGGCTGAGCTTCTCACCACGAACTGATTATTTTCAGTCCCCACAAGCCATAATTGGGTGTGTGTCTGGCAGTCTATCACCAGTCTATCGTCTGGGCCCAATGAAGTCCAGAAGGCACAAGAGGGTTCCTTGTATAGGTGGCTCAGGCTCCCTTAATACAGACTCCTGCTGAATTGCCTCTTCTATCCCCTTCTCCAAAAGCAAGAAGCTTGACTCCAATTATCCTCCATATATTTGCTCGTTTGTTCAGTCTCCCAGATGCAAATAATAAAATGACTAAGGACAATTGCTCAGCTCCGGGCCACACACGGTGGCCACGCAGGCCAAATTCTGATTTAATTTATAGCTCAAAAAGCTCTACTCATGTTGATTATTAAAAAGACTGCAGTACTCATACATAGTTCAAGAAAGAGGCAGTAACTTGGCAGATGTCTAAAGAGAACATCCAAGAAGCTCAAATGGAGTGAAATGATATGCTCCACACTCAGATGTACTGTGCCAGATGACTTAACATTTACCACAAATGTGGATACATATGCACAAAACAGGCTTCTATGAACATTCTCCTTACAGTGCACATGCATTCAGATTTGTCCTGAGCAGCATTCTTGTTAGATGCTGTTAAGCATCATGTCTGTTTTGGTCCAAAATGTTGCTCCTTTGTTACTATGTATTTCAGCAGGAAGTCTTGGCAGCTGATGGTTACCAGATTCTTTGTTAGGGAGTCACAGTCACAATTAAAGCTACTGTCCAATCTTTGTGACAACCTGGGGGATTAAAACAAGGGAAAAGAGCATAACCCCACTGCAGGAGATGTCTCTTCCTTAAACTTTATTAAAAGATACAAATTATGTTCTGGTAAATTATACTTATTGATTTAAACACTTTAGTTGGGAAAATGACCCTAAGCAATGGCAACTTCTCGTGTTCTTGTAACTTGTACGTTTTGGCCCTAGCCCTGGCTCCTGATTCCATAGGACACATTTCTTTTGTGAACTTAGACTTACTCATAAATGCATCATCTTTTGTGTGTGTGGGAGTCTCACTCTGTCACCCAGGCTGGAGTGCAATGGTATAATCATGGCTACCGTAGCCTCAACCTGCTGGGCTCAGGCGATCCTTCTGCCTCAGCCTTCCAAGTAACTGGAACTACAGGCATGCGCCACTATGCCCAGTTAAAAAATTTTTTTTTTCATTTATTGTAGTGATGAGGTCTCACCAAAGTTGCTCAGGGTGGTCTCAAACTCTTGAGTTCAGGCAATCCTCTCACCTTCAGCTCCCAAAGTGCTGGGATCACAGGCGCGATCCACTGCACTTGGCCTGTATTATCTCTTAAAGCCAACCATTTAGGAAAGATTTATACCATTTTTACAGAATTTGTAAGCTTTTTGTAAACATTAGCAAAATTTCTCCAAAGAATATATCACAAGTCTGCCATGTGCTAATTGATTTGTTAAAGGAAAGGTATTGAGCATACCTAGTTATCAAAAGCTAGTAGGTCCATCTTGACCTGCAATTTCCTCTTTTGGAAGGTTTTTAACTACAAACCCTGTTCCTTTAATAGAAATAAAACTATGTAAGTTGGTTGTCTATTTCTTCTCGCATGAATTTTGGTAGTTTGTGACCTTCAAAGAATTGGGTCATTTAGTCTAAGTTGTTGAATTTATGTGTGTGGAATCTGTTGTATTATTCCCTTAGTATTCTTATAATGTCTGTGGGCTCTGTGGTGATGTCCCTTCTTTTATTTCTTTTTTTTTTGAGTTGGAGTCTCACTCTGTCGCCCAGACTGGAGTGCAATGGCACTCTCCCAGCCACTACAGCCTCGACCTGCTGGGCTCCAGCGATCCTTCCACCTCAGCCTTCCAAGTAGCTGGAACTACAGGCGCACACTACCACGCCTGGCTAATTTTTGATTTATTGTAGAGATGAGGTCTCACCAAATTGCCCAGGCGGGTCTTGAACCTGCGGGCTCAGGCAATCCATTCACCTCAGCCTCCCAAAGGCGCAGGATTACAGGCTGAGCCACCAAGCCCGGCTATTTCTTATATTTGTATTTTGTGTTTTCTTATTTCTTTAGTCTGGCTAGAGGTTTATTAATGACAATATCAAGATGTTAAAGAATCAACTTGGTTTTATTGATTTTCTCTATTTTTTTAAGTTTAACTTATTATTTTATTTTTGTTTCTTTATTATTCCTTTCATTCTGCTTGCTTTGAGTTTCTTTTGCCTTTTTTTTTGAGTCAGAGTCTCACTTTGTCACTCAGGCTAGAGTGCAGTGGCACGCTGCTCACAGTCACTGCAGCCTTGACCTGCTAGGCTCAGGCGATCCTTCTGCCTTAGCCCTCCAAGCAGCTGGAACTACAGGCATGCACCACCATGCCCAGCTAATTTTTTTGATTTATTGTAGACATGAGGTCTTGCCAAGTTGCCCAGGCTGGTCTCGAATCTGTGGGTTTAGGCAATCCTCTCACCTTGGCCTCCCAAAGTGCTGGGACTATAGGTGTGAGCCACCGTGCCCGGCCTGGGTTCCAAGTTTTAAAAATTGCTGCCTGTTTTATGGCATAGGATATGTATCAGATCCAGGATTTGATTTTGTCCTATTTACAAGCTGTTATGTTAGCCTGTGGCTATTTGATGGATGTTGGCATGAGTGTACACATAATTAGGCACAAATGTGAAGCCGCTTATATTAATAGCCACAAGTAGCACTATTTTGACATTGTCAAAGTGAGCATTTAGAGGAACCACTATAGAGACACAGAGAAGGCTCCAAGAGCCCTCAGTCTCTGGGCAATGACTATGTGTATAGACTCCGGAGTTAGGTCACTGCTTTGCCCTTTCATTTCCCGTGTGACTTTGGACACGTTAACCAGTTTGTCAAGTTAATAACTTTTGACTTTTAATTCTTGGTCTGTCAAATGAAGACTAGACTACTTCACAGGACTATTTCAGGTAGGCTGAGAAAACTTAGCAATGAAATTTAAGGGAAATTCTTTAGACCTTTTATTTTATTTAAATATACACCTTTATAAAGATGTAATACCTCATGCCTGTAATACCAGTACTTTGGGCGAGCAAGTTTGGAGGATCACTTGAGGCTAGGAGTTCAAGACCAGTCTGGGCAACATTGCAAGACGCTGCCTCTACAAAAACAAAAAGCAAAACCAACAAAAAATTAGCCAGGTGCAGTGGCGCGCAGTATAGTCCCAGTTACTTGGGAGGCCGAGGCAGGAGGATTGCTTGAGCCTAGGAGTTTGAGGCTGCAGTCATGATCATGCCAGTGCACTCTAGCCTGGGCAACAGAACAAAACTCTGTCTCTAAAGAAAAAGGAAACAAAATGATGAAGGATGGGGAGGGTTGATCGTGGCACTAGGAATGTTGAAGGACCTAGGACCACATGAATACTCATAAACTGATAAAAGTCAAGTTAAAACAAATACCTAGTAATGTTAGATCTGAAGGAGATCAAGCCTTTCGAAACAGAAAGGCTTGTTACTGGTAGTTTGTTTGTTTGAGTCGAGGTCCTATTCTGATGCCCAGGCTGGAGTGCAGTGGCACGATCATGGCTTGCGGCAACCTCAACCTCCTGGGCACTTTGGTGATCCTTCCACCTCAGCTTCCTGAGTAGCTCGAACTACAAGCACATGCCACCATGCCCAGCTAATTTTTTTATTTTTTGTAGAGACGAGGTCTCACTTTCCTGCCTAGGCTTGGGTAGTTTATTTTTTATTGAGTGAATAATGAGTGTCTCTGATCTTTAACGCCAGTTGATGGCTTCCCTTCCTCTCTCCCTGACAGCTTCTTGCTTGGGTCACTGACACAGTCCTTTAGAGTGAATTGGTTTCTAGGATTTTTCTGCCTCTACCTCACTGATGTTGTGGCCTGAAAGAATGGGTTTGTAGGACCTGTGATTTTGAAGCCTATACTTCTAAGTGGAGGACAGACTTGGGTGGAAAGCTCAAGCCTCAACTCTCAGTATCCATAGATGGGGGAGAGGCCTTTGGGATCCTGAGAAAAAAAGAGAAGTGGGAGAACAGAGATGCAGAGAAAGAAGGGAGAAAGTGCCTGCCAGGTAACTGTATTAGTAATCTATCACTGTGTAACAAATCACCATGAACTCAACAACTTAAAACAACACACATTTAACACATCACACAGATTCTGAGGGTAGGGAATTTAGGAATGGCTTAACTGAGTGGCTCTAGCTCAGGGTCTCTCCCAAGCTGCAGTCAAGGTGATGGCTGACACTACATTATCTAAAGGCCAAGGCCTCCGATCCTCACCATGGGGGCCTCTCCATAGGCAGTTTGAGTGTGAGCTTACAGCATGGCAGACAGCTTCCCCAAAAGTAAGTGACCCAAGAGAGAATGAGCAGAGCAGAGAAGCCACACTGTCTCTCATAGCCTCGGCTGGGAATTGAGGTCGTATTCCACTGATGACATAGACCAACCATGACACACTGTTGAAGGGGACACTGGGATCATCTTGAAAGCTGGCTATCATAGTGACTTTGCCTTTCACAAACAACTTGGTCTCCTTCTTTCTTCAAATACACTAGTCAGGCTCCTGAAAACCAGGATCAGGGAACCAATTTGAGGTTGGCTTAATGGAGATTTGGTTTACGAATCTTGGGAATATGTCGAAGCAGTGGGTCAAGAACTAACCTGTGTGAAGGATTTTAACTAGAGAAATTAACACTGTGCATTTCCCCACAACACTGAAGATTGCGGTGGGACCATGGATCTGTTTGGAGATATAGATGACATTTCTTCAGAGAGTGACAAGGACAATCAGCCACCTATTCCAGGACAGCGTGTTGTAAGTAAAATCAGTAACCTCAACTGATCCTATTATTCAAGCTAAAAAAAATGTTTCAGAGGCTAATAGGTCTGAGTCGCTCATATTCACAGCTAACCGAACATCTAACGATGGGTGACTGTCTTACCTGTATTGGGAATTTCTGGGTTTTCTTTAGATGGCTGCAGAGTTGCTGCCCTTTTAACGATGTAAGAAGGTGCAGAATGAGCTGTTCAGAATGTGGTTGATGCCAAACTTTAGGGGTTACATGGTAAGGACTCATACTGTGAAAACCTATGATTTAAAGGTTTTCCTTATTCATACCTGTGCCAAGAAGTGTGGGCTATGTTGATATTCTTCTCTGATTTTAAGAGATGTTTAGTGTTGGTAGGTTGAAGAATTTCACCCATCTGGTTCTGAATATACTATACAAAAGTATATATGTCAACAAAACAGATACTTTTTCTAGTAATTCAGGCTGACAGATCTCGTTTCCCATGGGTTTGTTTGTGTTGTTTTTTAGTGGGCGTGGGGCGAGGCTTTAAGTACAGGCTTGGAAAGGTTGCTGATGGTTTTATCCTTAAAGTGGTGTTTACGTTTACTTCCTATCACACCTGCTTCTATCCTACTGCAGGAAGAGTAAAAGCCAGAACATTGCTAATGTCACTTCAAGCTCTCACATTCTGATTCCTTTCTCAGGATGAATATGGAGTGCCTCAGGACCAGAAGGAGGAAAAGCCAATTTCTGAAACCAAAATAGAAGTAGAAATTCCCAGTGTCAACTCTGACTTAGGAAATGAATTGTATTTTGTTAAATTACCCAGGTTTCTCAGCATAGAACCCAAGTAAGAAGACTGATTAAATTTTTCAAGATATTGAATAAATAAAAATATGTAGAAATGTAACTATATTTTCTTATTTATCATGAGTTTTTTAAAAAGTCTCTGAGGCATCAATATCTTGAATTGACATCACAAAAATGAGATATTTCTCACATAACTGAAAAAACACAAATTTAGGAAGTGCTGTGTTAGAAAAATGAGGGCTGGTCATGGTGGCTCATGCCTGTAATCTCAGCAATTTGGGAGGTCAAGGTGGGAGGACGATTTGCAGCCAGGAGTTCAAGACTAGCCTAGGCAAACATAGCAAGACCCCCTAGCCCTGCAAAGAAATTTTTGTTAAATTAGCCAGGTGTGGTGAAGGTGTGTATGGCACATGCCTGTAGTCCAGCAATGTGGGAGGCTAAGGCAGGAGAATTGCTTAAGTCTGGGAGTTGGAAGCTTCAGTGAGTTATGATCATGCCACTGTACTGCAGTCTGAGTGACAGAGACCTGTCTCTTGAAAAAAAAAAAAAAAGATAAATTACTGATAAGAAAGAGCTTTAATGCTAATAATTTTTCTAGCATTTTGGTACTTTCTTATAAATAAAGAAGTCACAATTGATGGAGGTGTTTTTCAGTAGTGTAAAACTAAAAAATTAGAAAATAATAGTGAGAAAGTTTGCTAGGGAATCACAAATGTTCTATGAGAAAATCATTGTGAATCTAGAAAACAACAAAACAGTGTCTATGGGTATTAGGCACTAAGGCAAGTTCTTGTGCAATTAAACCCAACATGTTTTCTTTAAAAAGATGGAAAAAGCCGGGCTCGGTGGTTCAGCCTGTAATCCCGCGCCTTTGGGAGGCTGAGGTGAGTGGATTGCCTGAGCCCGCGGGTTCGAGACCCTCCTGGGCAGGCGAGACCTCATCTCTACAATTTAAAAAAAAAAAAAAAAATCAGCCGGGCGTGGTAGTACACGCCTGTAATTCCGGCTACTCGGAAGGCTGAGGCGGAAGGATCGCCGGAGCCCAGCAGGTCAAGGCTGTGGTGGCCGGGAGCGGCCACTGCACTCCAGTCTGGGCGACAGAGTGAGACTCCAACTCAAAATAAATAAATAAATAAAAAATAAAAAGATGGAAAAATAGGCCATGTATTGCTTACACTTTAGATGACATATTTCATCAAAGAAGATTTTGAATTATTAATTACATTTGGATTTTATTTCAGGCAATATGTTTTAGAAACAAATTCCAATAAATAATTTGCATACTACCTTGAAGGTTTATGTGAAGTTATTTGTCTACTGTGATTTTTAGAAATATATTAGCTGGGCTCAGTGGCTCATGCCTATAATCCCAGCACTTTAGGAGGCAGAGGCAAGAGGATTACCTGAGCTCAGGTGATCCTGAGCAACATGGTAAGACCTTGTCTCTACAATAGATCAAAAAATCAGCCGGGCATGGTGGCGCATACCTGTGGTTCCAGCTACTTGGAAGGCTGAGGCAGAAGGATCACCTGAGCTTAGCAGGTCAAAGCTTCAGTGGCAGTGAGTGTGCCACTGCACTCCAGCCTGGGTGACAGAGTGAGACTCCAACTCAAAAAAAAAAAAAAAACTATTAATGTATGTTGTACAGATAATTAACTTATGTATTATTTACATTCATTATTAATATGGCTAATATGACATTTAAAAACAATTTTTAGGCCTTTTAATCCTCAGCTTTATGAAGATGAATTTGAAGATGAGAAAGTGCTTGACGAAGAAGATAGAATCAGGTTAAAATTAAAGGTACTATCTCATGCTTATTCTTTTTTTCTTTGAAGTTTTTCTTTTCCTTTTTAAAAAATTTTAATTTATTTATTTTAAAGATGTGGGCTACAATTCAGGATTAGGCAAATAAGTATCAAGTTTTTCCTTTCCTAAAGTAAAACACGAGGGTAATAACTTGAGACCTTATGAAAACAATCTTTTATGTCTTCTGTTTGATCAACAAGTAGCTCTTTAGACCTAGGAATTAAACATCTTTTCAAAATATCTTTAGAGGAGAAAGTGTATGCCCTTTTTTATCCCTGTAGAATTGTCACTTTTTTAACTTTTCTTTTTTGCAGTTGCAATTTTTTAACACAAGATAAAAATTTTTGAAAACTGTTAGCTGCTTCCACCCTGGCGTGGTGGCTCATGCCTCTAATCCCAGCACTTTGGGAGGCGGAGGCAAGAGATTGCCTGAGCCCAGGGGTTCAAGACCAACCTGGGTAACTTGGCGAGACCTTGTCTCTACAATAAATCAAAAAGTTAGCCAGGTGTGGTTGTGCACGCCTGTAGTTACAGCTACTTGGAAGACTGAGGCGGAAGGATCACCTAAGCCCAGCAGGTCAAGGTTGCAGTGACTGTGAGCATGATACTGCACTCCAGCCTGGACGACAAAATTAGATTCCAACTCAAAAAAAAGAAAAGAAAAGAAAATTGTTAGATGCTTCCTTCAAGATAAATAATAAGTATATGGAACTGCCTCTGCCTCCTGCAATGGGGAGAGCCTAGCAACTTCCCACAATAGAAATTTCTCTGGCTCTTTATGGATATTCAAATTATGAACAAAAAGACACCTTGTCATTAGGTGATTCTTCTCTAGAAGTCCTGGGATGGCAAAGCAGCACTATTGCTCTCACGGGCATGTTGTCTTCTTGAATGGAGTTTTCTTTTTCTTTCTTTCTTTTTTTCTTTCTTTTTTCTTTTAAGAGACTGGGTCTCATTATGTTACCCAGGCTGGAGTGCAGTGATATGATCTTGGTTTACTGCAGCCTCAAACTCCTGGACTCAAGTGATTCTCCTGCCTCAGCCTCCCAATTAGCTGGGATTATAGGCATATACCCCCCACTCTTGGCTACCAGGTTTCCTATGAACTTCTGCCAGGGTCCCCAGAGATAGCACTGAGCAGGATCAATTTGTATGGGTTCAAGTGTCCCTGTGATAAGAAGAGGTCTTAGTGTTAACTGCTTACTTCATGTGGCTCCGAAGCCTCATCCTTTCTCCTCTCTCCTTTGGAGCTCTTAGTGCGTCTGATAACACCTCTGGCCTGCATCATTCTTAGCTTTTGCTTCTACTGCAATGAACTAGAGCTCAGGAAAAAATATATATATATATTTCACATAGGCATCTCCCTCTATCACCCAGGCTGAAGTGCAGTGGCCCATGAGCACGGCTTACCATAGGCTCTACCTCCTGGGCTCAGGAGATGCTTCTGCCTCAGCCTTCCAAGTAGCTGGGACTACAGGTGCATGCCCTGGCCAATTTAAACATTTTTTTTTTGTGGAGACAAAGTCTTGCTGTGTTGCCCAGATTGTCCTTGAACTCCTGGGCTCAAGCAATCCTCCTGCCTTGGCCTCCCAAAGTGCTGGGATAACAGGAATGAGCCACTGCACCTGGTCTCAGAAAAGATTTAAATAAAATTTTTGGTTAGCTTAACCACCATTTCTAGGTATCTGTAGCAGGTGGGTTTCAGTGTTGCAGAATCAGCTATTTTTTTTTTTTTTAGTTGGAGTCTCAAAATGTCGCTCAGACTGGAGTACAGTGGCATACTCACAGCCGCCGTCGCCTTGACCTGTTGGGCTTAGGTGATCCTTCTACCTCAGCCTTCCAAGTAGCTGGAACTACAGGCATGGGCCACCGCGCCTGGCTAATTTTTTGATTTATTGTAGAGTTGAGGTCTTGCCAAGTCGCCCAGGCTGGTCTGAAACCCGTGGGTTCAGGCAATCCTCTCACCTTGGCCTCCCAGTGTGCTGGGATTATAGGAGCGAGCCACCACGCCTGCCTTATTATTTACTTATTTATTTTTTTACATAAGCTTATTCTATAATTACCTATCAATTCTTGGCACATGACTGCAAATCATTCAAGGAAAAAAAATTAACATTTATTTAAATTGGTTTAACTAACCAATGCCTTTGTGTTTTGAACTAGGTAGAAAATACTATACGATGGAGAATACGCCGGGATGAAGAAGGAAATAAAATTAAAGAAAGCAATGCTCGGATAGTCAAGTGGTCAGATGGAAGGTGAGTGCAAAATGCCTGAAGAGTGTTGACATACCGAAAAGGAGGCCTGAGTTGAATCACGTGTTCTGTGCGGGACCTTATTTTGAAATCATTTTTCATTAAAGAATTGACAAAATCGAATGCCCCAGGTGCTACCTAGGAAACCTGAGAGAAGTAAATAGGGTTGAGGTTACACAGCTGTGCTGGCGGGAGACTTCAGAAATGGCCCCAAGATGTGATCACAAGCCATTGTATCTACCTTCTTGATGTGAAGGACTTGATGTTTGCTCCCATTGGTGAGACCACAGCCACGACAAATCAATATTTTTGAAATATTATGTCTGCTTTGATAATGAAACAGGATTGAGAAAATTACAAAACAGTTATATTGTTTTAAAGAGGATAGATGTGGCCGGGCGCAGTGGCTCATGTCTATAATCCCAGTACTTTGGGAGGCCGAAGTGAGAGGATTGCCTGAGTCCACAGGTTCGAGACCAGCCTGGGTTACTTGGTGAGACCTCATCTCTACAATAAATCAAAAAATTAGCCAGGTGTGGTGGCACACACCTGTAGTTCCAGCTACTTGGAAGGCTGAGGTGGAAGGATCACCTAAGCCCAGCAAGTTGAGGCTGCGGAGGCTGTGAGAAAAAAAAAAAGAGGATAGATGTTATTGCTTTTTACTTGGAAAGGATAGGTCATTTACAGCATCCTTTCTGCTTTTCTGATGAATTCAGTATGAGGACAGGATCCCACAGTTCCACACCATTTTCAGTCAAGCTAACAGGGCAGAATGGAAACTGTAGGTCTCATTCCATTCCCCTCTAACACCTGAACTGTTTTCTCCTTTCCAGCATGTCCCTGCATTTAGGCAATGAAATATTTGATGTCTACAAAGCCCCACTGCAGGGCAATTACAACCAGCTGTTTATAAGAGAAGACACTGGTCTACAGGGACAAGCCATCTTTAAATCCCAGCTTACCTTTAGGTAACTATTCCCATCACACATGATTACCTGCAGTTCAAGAGCAGCTGAAGTAGAAATCTTGTGCAAAAAGCCCAACTAACATAGTTTCATAGTGCAGCTCATCCAGGACCATGGTCTTGTTCTGATACACTTTTCCCAGTTTACCACAAGTTGCTGTTTCTCAGGGAGCCAGTTCACACTATCAGAATTCACAGGAGGTTGATTTATACCACAGAAAACCAGAATATTTACCTGCATTGATCTGTGGCAAGAACAGCCTTGTTCCTACAGCCTTGTTCCTGCAGCTCTGCTGCTCAGGGGTCCCTTTCCCTTGAGTGAAATTGACACAGGAAGCTAGATGATCTTCAGAATGGAGTTTGTGTGTGGCTGCAACAGACCTGACAGACTAGGCTCTCTCCTTCTCTGTGGCTACAGCAGCCTTGCACAGAGCAGACAAATGCCCAGGCCAGTTTATGGCTGTGGCCCCTTCTCTACACCTTCCTTCTCAAGGACACATTGCTGTTAATTAGGAGTCATGTGGGGAGGCCGAAGTGGGAGAATTGCTTGAGCCCAGGAATTCAAGACCAGGCTGGGCAACATAGTGAGACCTGTCTATACAAAAAACCAAAAAATTAGCTGAGTTTGGTGGCATGTATCTGTAGTCCCAGCTACTCAGATGGATCACATGAGCTCAGGAGGCTGCGGTTGCAGTGAGCCATGATTGTGCCCCTGCACTCCAGCCTGGGTGACAGAGTGAGACTGCGACTCAAGGAGTCAGCTTTCCTTGAGAGGTGGGGATCTTCAAAGACAAGTGTTCTTTTAGGGGTTGTGGAAGTATCAGATTGTGGTCATGGTTGCACAATTTTGTAAATAAAAAATCATTTAAAGGCCCAGCACAGCGGTTCATGCCTATAATTCCAGTACTTTGGGAGGCTGAGGAGGGTGGATCCCTTGAGCCCAGGAGTTCAAGTTTACAATGAGCCATAATTGTATTTAAAATGAGTGAATGCTATGTTGTATGAATTATACTCAATAAATCTGTTGACCTTTTTTTTTGAGTTGGAGTCTCACTCTGTCACCCATGCTGGAGTGCAGTGGCATGCTCACGGCCACCGCAGCCTTGACCTGCTGGGCTCCAGCGATCCTTCCGCCTCAGCCTTCCAAGTAGCTGGAACTACAGGCACACACCATCACACCCGGCTAATTTTTTTTTAATTGATTGTAGAGACGAGGTCTTGCCAAGTTGCCCAGGCTGATCTCAAATCCCTAAGCTCAGGCAATTCTCTTACTTTCACCTCCCAAAGTGCTGGAATTACAGGTATGAGCCACTGTGCCCAGCTGTTGGTCTTTTTAAAAACCAACAGGGACAGTAAGGGACAGTTCTGAGGTTGTGCCTCTTGAGAAAGAGTCTTGATCTCACTAATTTCCAGTTTCTTTTTCTATAAAATGGAGATAACAATGTGTCCCTCACAGGGATGCAGTATCAGTAAAGTCAAATACATGTAAAACAAGATGCAGAGACCTGGTACAATACATGGTGCTGGATTTATCTGCTTTATGCTCTCTTCTAGAATGGCATCCAAAAGGTTGTGTGATTCTGAGCCTACGTTTTCTCCTGGTACCCCCTGTTCCACACTGGGACCATATCAACTGCCTGGCTGTTTCACTTCTCACATCCCTCCTCTCTGTAGCCATGCTCTCTCCCAGAGACCTTCTCCTGAGGATCATTGTTCTCTCTGATGTACTTAATTATAAGTTGCCTTCCTTCCACCACGAAGGCATCCATCGTTCTGTCCCAGGACTCCTGGTCTAGCTGTATTGTCCCACTGGGCTGTCACAAGGCCCATGCTGCTCCTGTGACCTGCCTCCTTGATTTGACCTCCTTCCAAATTTTTCCAGATGGAGAGCCCCATCTTTAACTCTCAAATTGTGCCTTCTGGCATCTGCACCCTCCTATGGGAACTGAGATTTCATACTCCCTCTCTTCTCTTCTCTGATTGTAGTTGGGGTGTTCTTTGTAAAAGCCCTTGGCCCAGCCACCTGCCTCTCCTCCCTCCCACTGACTTCCCGCTTCAGCCCAGTCAGCTCTTCCCAGGGTCAGTGTTGTCTCTAGGTGTTTTTTGCTGTGGGAATGATTGCTTCCAAATGTTTTGTGTAAACAGTGAGCCAATTTTGTCCATTTCCTGGCAGACCTCATTCTACAGACAGTGTCACACATAGAAAGATGACCCTGCCACTTGCTAATAGAAGTTCGAAGACACAGAAGATTAGAATCTTACCAATAGCGGGTTGTGATCCTGAATGCCAACGCACAGAAATTATGAAGGTATGTTTGATAAGTTTTATCCTGGGACATTTTGAGTATGGACACCTGTGTTTTCCAGAACATCGAGTCACCATTTTTTTTGCCACCGCTATTTTATTTCTTGTAGTTATCAGGGAGCCAGCTTAACCTGCTAAATGTGTCATCAGCCACAGTAATACCAATGGCTGATGGTGAGATTATAGCAAACAAGGGACTTGGACACGCTCCCTCTGATCTATGAGATTTCAGAGAAAACCGGTGATTTAAAAAGTATAAGCTTTGACAGATATAAAAATGTGTTAGCAAATGGGAAGGTCAAAAGAACATTCCTCACTTGTCCAATACTGGCCCAGCCTTGTGAGCTCTAATGTGCAAACACCAGGGAGACTGAAAGAAAGGCAGCTTACCTTGTGGCTTGGGACCCATCCTGTCTTCAGGAGCGGTGGGGATCTCTCTGGTTGTTAGGACTAGGACCGGAATATCTGGGAACTGTGGGAGTTTGGTGGAGCCTGGGCAGGTCAAATGCCTGGGGCTCAGGGATGAACAGAAACAGCTTCTGCCATCCCAGGGAGTCAGTTCAGTTGTCCGCTGGGCATGGATGGGGTTTCTCAGGTCGGTTGCTTCTCTCTGGGCTCTGAGTGGCAGCACAGAAGATAAGATGACACAGCTCTCAAGGACACGCCTGTGCCAGTTCTGATGGGCTGGTTTGTGTGAGGGGTCCCTTCTGCCTCTTCACCCTTGTGGGTGGTACTGGAGGTGTGAGTGGGAAGACCATGCTCTGAAGACACCTGGGACAGCAGTCATCCTGGACTTGGCATGACATGTTCTTTATGGTAAAAGTTGGCCCAAGTGGGCATGAAAGTAGTTCCTTTTGTAAGTTAAGGAGATCACTTGCTTCTTTACAGAAAGAAGAACGCTTGAGGGCTTCTACTCACCAGGTGTCTCAGACAGCCCATCTGCGGGAGAAGCAGGGCCAGCAGAGGCCAAGCACCCCCTACCAGGACCCTGGGAGTGACCATGAGGAGGAGGAGGAAGGTGAGGACACCTTCAGCCTGGCTGCCATTAAAAACTATTATCAAGGCGACCTCCAAGGTGAGTAGGGTGTGGAGGTCCCATTTTAGCATTTCAGGGTAGCAGTGCTGTCTTTGCTCTAGTGAGCTTTTTCTGTCCTACTGTTATTCACTTAGGACAATAGTAAAGGCCTTTTTTTGTTAGGGCCAGGCTCCCACAGAAAAGGTTAGCTGTGAAAATACGGCATCCCCAAAATAAAGAAAATCAATCAAATAATGTATGTCCTTGTGGAGGGAAATGTATAACATGCAGTTCCCTGTTTGCATAATTTAGGACCTGACACTTAAACTTCATTGTTCTTAAAAATGATGAATATATGAAGCTTCAGGGCTGGGCATGGTGGCCCACACCTGTAATCTCAGCCCTTTGGGAGGACAAGGTGAGAAGATTGTTTGAGCCCAGGAGTTTGAGACTAGCCTGGGCAATATAGTAAGACCTTGTTTCTGCAAAAAATAAAAAAAAATTAGCCAAGTGTGGTGGTGCATGCTTGTCGTCCTGGCTACTCGGGCGACTGAGGCAGAAGGATCACCTGAGCCCAGGAGGTCGAGGCTGTGGTGAGTCATGATTGTGCTACTGCACTCTATCCAGCCTGGGTGACAAAGTAAGACTCTGACTCAAAATAAATACATAAGTAAATAAATAAGTAAATAAGATCAGATAACCTCTCTGAGAACACAAATCAAGCACATCTAAGTCATTTCAGCATGTCTGAGAATTGTTGAAACTTAAAAAATTATTGGTTCCTCAAGGAAATGTCGTGGAAAACAACAATATTCAGCAGAAGGAAAATTCAGGAATTAACAAGTCATCATCTTTGCAGGTTAATCCCATGCCTAAAATTCTTATGCTTTCAGCAGAACGAGCCAGAATCTATTCCTCAGACAGTGATGAGGGATCAGAAGAAGACAAGGCTCAAAGATTACCCAAAGCAAAGAATCTTGACAATGATGAGGTAAGACAAAATTTAGTCCATTCTAGGGGTTTACCCTGTACCCAGGATCCAACTTCTAGGAATGAAGAGGTGTTCACAAACCAGGAGTACAGAGAGATGTCTACACCACTAAAGTTTGGTGAGATAAATGCAGTAATAGGGCTAGGAGTGGCCCAGAGTCTGATACCTATGTTTGGATGGGCCTTGAAGGCTGCACAGAGGAGGCCTCTCTCTGCAGGGTCTTGAAGAATGAGTGGACACTTGCAGACACATGGGCCAGGGTGGGGCACTCCAGGTAGATGGAAAGGCCTGTAAGGAAAGGTGAAAGGCCCGAGGCACCGAGTCTTGGCTAGAGAACTTCACATCGTTCAGTGTGGGCAGAGCAAGGGCCTACCATGTTCACTGTGGGAGATTGGGTATCTTTATTGTTTAGATATAATAGCAGTTGAGAATTATTTCATTTCTGTGTTATCAAAATATTTTTCCTTTTATTGTTTCTTTCTCCCTCTAAGATCATAGGTACAAAGATATTTTCAGTCTAAACTGTCTAAGAGAATCACTATGTTATTGTCCATAGACCATATTAATTCATTCAGTGTTCTCTGAAGACATGCTCTGTTCTAGGTTCTGGAGATACAGGTAGGAATAAACACTGCACTGACAATATTGGTCACTTGTGTGTTCACTTTTCCTCTTCGTATACAATGCACTACAAAGGGGGACCCCCCCAAAAAAAACCTGGAATTATCTTTTGGAGGGCAGGCCCCTTGTACACTCAGAATTTGTTCCTCCAGATGAAATGGTCAACCAAAGTTTTTATCTGGAAGTTTTGAGAAGGTTGCGTCATGACCTGCAGAAGAAAGTTCCTGAATTGTGGCAAATAGGTGACTGATTCTCCCACAATGACAACATACCTGCCCACAATGTTGAGTGTTCAGCAGTTTTTGTCCAAAAACAGCATGATCTCTGTGCCCACCCTCCCTATTCACCTGATCTGGCCCCAGCAACTCTTTTTGTTTCTCTGCATGAAAAAAGTCCTCAAAGGGAAGTGTTTTGCCAATGTGGAAGAGGTGAAACAAAAAACGGCAGAAGCACTAAAAGTTATCAAAATTGATGAGTTCAAAAACTGTTCTGAATGGTGGAAAAAGCATCTTGATAGGTGCATTGCATCAAACGGAGAGTACTTTGAAGGTGACTGAAGTTTAAACATGTAAGAATAAATACAGAATATAATTAAATTCTGAGAGTTTTTGGGTCCCCAATCGTACAGCCAACCCTCAGTATCCATGGGGGATTTTCAGGACCCATAAGGATACCAAAATCCACGAGTATACTTTAGATTGCTTATAATATCTAATACAATACAAATGCTATGTAAATAGTTATTATACCTCGTTTTATTTTTATTTTTTCAAACATTTTTGATCCACAGCTGTTTGAATACACGGATGCAGAGGCCCATCTGTACTGAATTTTATTTGTAGAGATGGGGGGTCTCACTATGTTGCCCAGGCTAGTCTTGAACGCCTGGCCTCAAGTGATCCTCCCACCTGAGCCTCCCAAAATCTTGGGATTACAGATGTGAGCCACCACGACCAGGTGTACTGAATTTTAGGTAGAGAAAATGAAGCAGGGGAAAACATTTCAAGTCATGTAATAGCAATGCCAGTCAGTATAGATTAAAAAGTAAGTGTTCCTCCAGGCCTGACCACTGCCCAGGGGAAAACTAGGTTCCAGTTGCTTGATCCTCCTAGAGACTGGCTGCGGGGACACAGGTTGACCACTGTGTGGGGTGCAGCGTCAAGTCCTACCGGGAAGGGCTGGCTGGCTCCCCCAGTCAGCTCAGAACTATTTTAGATAACATTGCCAGAAACATTTTATATTGAATTTTATGTTTCATCTCTTATCCATTCAGGAGGTGAATCTTCCAGAAAGAGGAAAGCAGGGAGTGAAGAGAAAGAAGTTATAAAGCCCTAAAACGTGCACTCAATGTATTCAACAGTTTGTTTTTAAAACGATGATGAAATGACTTGTTTGGATTTAATGTAGCTGCGTTTGCATAATCCTAGTTATGAATAAAACATTTTCAAAAGTAAGTCCATGCCTTTGAAAACTCAATTTTTCCCTAAGAGAGGACCATTTTTGTAATTGCTCTGGGTGGGTCTTAGGTTTTAGTGCACTCCTGCCGCTCCACCTGATCTGCTTGCTCCTGGTCCCAGCACAGAGGTCTGCTTAAGTTCACCTTGGGTGTGGCCTCCTCTGAGATGTCCTCCCTCACTTGCCTAGCTAAGTTTGGGGCACTGTGCTTTTAGGAGAGCAGGGAGAGCAGGGAGGGCTCACTGGGTACTGGGTACTTTGACCAGTGTTGTGTGGCCTAATTCTAATCCTCAGATCACCTTGCGGGGCAGGTGCTGTTATGCTCCTCTTACAGATGTCGACGCTGATGTCTGAGGAGTTTAAGACTACTGTGCAAAGCTTTTGCTCCTCAAGTAAATACGGTTTTTTTTGAGACATGGATAAGGATCTTACATTCACAGCAATCGCAGTGCTAAGCAGATACTTCAGTGACCTTACAGAGACATATACCCCAAATATCTGAGATATACAGGCACTATTAGGTTTAGCAAAAAAGAGCAGCAGGAAACAAAAACACTAGATTTGACCTCTAGTTTTGTGGCTGCTACAGAAGCTGGAACATAATAGCGCCTAATAAATATTTATTGAATCAACAAGCCAATGGCGTTATCTTGGGCAAGTCACTTAACTTCTCTGACATCAGTTTCCTCACCTAGGTGGGCTTTAGATTTGACCGCATAGACTTTCATGATCAAATGTTTATATTTCTCTACCTTTGAGAGCAGAATACTAGATAAGTTTTTAAAAATGTTTTGCTAAATAGAAGCAATCAAGAAAAAAAATGGCTCATCTCACCCTGCAGAAAATCCCAATTTACATTGTTTCCTTCTCTTTTATACTTTTACAGTGTAATTGCTTTTTTTTTTTTTTTTTTTGAGATAGAGTCTCACCCTGTCACTCAGGCTGGAGTGCTCTTTTATACTTTTACAGTGTAATTGCTTTTTTTTTTAGATAGAGTCTCACCCTGTCACTCAGGCTGGAGTGCAATGGCACATTCACAGTCACTGCAGCCTCGACCTGCTGGGTTCAGGCGATCCTTCTGCCTCAGCCTTCCAAGTAGCTAGAACCACAGGTATGCACCACCATATCCACCTAATTTTTTTGATGTATTATAGAGATGAGGTCTCACCAAGTTGCCCAGGCTGGTCTCAAACCCTGGGCTCAGGCAATCCTCTCACCTCTGCCTCCCAAAGTGCTGGGATTACAGGTATGAGCGACCTGGCTGACAGCATAAATTTCATGGTTGTATAGTACACAGAGGTCATAACCAGATTTGCTTCTGAAAGACCATTTAGAAACTCATTCAGAAGACTGAGGAGTACCAGCAAAATTTATTATACTACTACCAGGTATTCTATGAGGCTAGTCTTGAGGTTCTATGAACAGGACCAGGGCTGGGGAGTCAGGCTGGGATCTCTAGGCTCTCAACCCAAGCAGGTGATGCAAGTAGGCTTAACATTTGAAGGGGAAAAAAAAATTAGCGATTTTGGATCCACATGTGATCAGCCACTCCCACTATTTGCTACCTAAAAGAGTATTTGGTTCCACTGGGCTGAGTATTTTTAACTGGATTGCTTTGGAGGACATGGTGAAGACACTGTCTCCTCACAGCCAGAAAGAGTCCCTGGCACTCATATCCTCTGAGACTTGGTGGGGAGCAGCTCACAACTCAAGCATCTGAGCCTCATGACTCATCAGATAAGGGGGTATGCATGGAGGCTTCCTGTGTGTGAATGAGAAGCTCAACAGCCATCCTCAGAAGGCCAAATAACATTAAAGATTCCAAGTGAATTGCTTTGTTCTCCTAAGTAAGGAAAACTCTGAAAATATTAAATTATTTAACCTTTATCTCTGAAAGTTTCCTCAAACCCATTACATGTTTCACTGATTTTTCTCTTTTGGTTGATGGATATAGGTGACTGATGAGATGTTTTTGTTTTACTGTAAAAATCATCTCTAGTTTTTTCTTCATATTTTATTTATTTATTTATTTTTGAGTTAGAGCCTCACTCTGTGACCCAGGCTGGAGTGCAATGGCACAAAAAATCATCTCTAGTTTTTTTTTTTTAGCAGAACTGGCTCCCATCAGGTCTAGAATGTACTGTATCACAGGCCCTGCTTCTTCATATGTCAACTCAATTCAATCTTATGAAAAGATAAGACCCAGTACTGATGAAATTAGGTTGAACTATCTGAAATTACTGTTTTATGGGCAAAAATGGTCAGATATTGACAATTTTATATGGTTCAACTTAACAACTCAGACTATCCTAACAAAATACTGAATAACAGAAATTTATTACTCACATTTCTAGAAGCTGGAAAGTCTGAGATCAAGATTCAGTTTCTGGTGCAGGCTCCCTTCCTGGCTTGCAGACAGCCATCTTTTAATACACATAATTTCATGTAGACATCTTCACATGGTAGAGAGTCCATGTCTCTTTGAATAAGGACCAAATTCCATCATGAGGGCTCCACCCTCATGATCTCATCTAACCCTAATTATCTTCCAAAGGCCCTCATCTCTAAACACCATCACACTATGGGTTAGGTCTTCAACATATGAATTTGGGAAGGGGCAGGGGAAACACATTCAGTTCATGACAAGTAGGATAAAATAACTTGGGGAAATTGATAAGCTTCTTCCTAAAGAGGGATTTAAGGAATACACCTTAGAACATAGGTACTAAAGAGATTATATGTTTTTACAAAACGCCAGAGTCTACAGGATATTTGATTAACTTTATTGAAATTATTATTCCAGAATATAGTGGTAAGTTCTAAATACCTCTAATACATATTTTTCAAAAGAAACTTCACTGTGCTATTATGAATTTGGTTGATAACATTTTGTACTATTTAAATATCAGTGTTGTAAAATTCATTGCTTTTATACTTACGAAAACTGAAAAGTAAAGCATTTACCGTGTTTTATATATTTTTGCATTAGAAAAAATGTATTTAAATACCTTACTTCAAGTAACAAAGAGTGATGCATTGTTACAAAAGTAATTTTCAAGCTTTTAAACATAACTAAAACCAAATATAATTCATCCAAAAGACTGGAAAAAAAAACTTATTTGAAGTTACAAAGGTTTTTATGCTGTTTGTGTATGCACATTTTTAAGAAACAATTCTTAAAACAAACAACTCTAAAACAATTGAATCAAAAATTTATCTTCTTTTTTGAGTGCAGATGAAGTTTAAAACTCCTGGAAATTGCTACACCTAGAAGTACCAAGAATTTTTCCTTAAACTCTTCTCTCTGAATGTATTCGACTATAATATCTGAAATATTTTAGGCCAACTAATTGCTGTGCATCAATTAAAAAATACCGACAGACTGTAGAAAAAGGGATTAAAACCCCTCATCTATGTATGTTCTAAGGGTGTGAGATTTTCTTTAAACATATGAATATGTTACAGCTCTATCAACAAAACATGGCTGCTGGTGTTTCTTAGTGTTACAATCTTTTCAATAGAGTCTCTAGAGCAGGTGCCCTAAAATAAAATTTTTTATATGTTAATGAAGGCTTTCTGAAATACCTGGTAATGGATTACAATAGTTCACTTAATAATGCCCTTTTCCCTACATAACCCCTAAGGTTGGCCCCTCTGAATAATCACGCTGCAAGATGGAGTTTAAATTAATCAAATGTAAAAGGTTTATTATAAAATTTCCAACGTATTCTATTTTTATAGGGAAGGACTTATGGAATTGAATTATAGTGGAGGAAAATCTATGCAAGTTGAGTATCCCTTATCTAAAACGTTTGGGACCAGAAGTGTTTCGCATTTCAATTTTTTTGAATTTTGGAATAGGGCATTATACTGGTTCAGCATCCCAAATCTGAAAACCTGAAATCCAAAATACTCCAATGAGCATTTCCTTTAAGCACCACAGTGATGCTCAAAAAGTTTAGAATTTTAGAGCATTTTGAATTTTGAGATTAGGGATGTTCAAGTCATGTGACATAAGAAAGAATGACCAAATTAAAATATAAGAATAAAAAAAACCTTTATCTATAAATACTATTTTCTCAATTTAAAAATAGTGAAGAGTCTGTGATTTGTTTGGTTAGCAAGTCTTAGGGTAAGGAAATATCTAGAAACATTAATGACACCAGTGAGAGCTGATGGAGAGGACAATTCTCTATGTTTAGACTCAAGAACTTACATCCCTTGTCTGACAACAGCAGCCCAAGTTGTCTCTAGTACATTCATGTGGTCAGTTCTCTTGGGCGCCATGTCAATACTATTTAAAAGGTAAGTAGCATTGTCATGTAGGAGTACTGCTGGACAGTGCTGAATTTGCAGAGAATGGAAGTGGCTACGGATTCTAGAAAAAGCATGGTCCTCCGATCTGCTGGGAGTGAACAATGGTTCCCAATTTTAAAGAGAAAAAGTGAGGCAGTCCGGGGAATACAGAGCCAAAAATGTGGAAGTTTTTATGAAACTCCACAAATTTTTTCATCTTATCTTAATGGCAGTAAGGGTTATCTATAATGTACCATAGGACATTAGTAACAGTTCATCAAAACATATTTTTCTTTTATAATTTTTATCTCATGGAATCCCCTTTTTAAATGAAAACACATCAGATACTTGGTCAATTGGAAAACAATTTACAAAGTTCTATTTACATGTAACTTTTCCAGAGTGCATGTCTTACACAAAGCTAGTATGTGGCTTATTTCATTCAAATAACAAGAATTTGCAATTAAATGACCAAAGTAATTCTCCTTGAAGTCTCTAACAACCTTCTAATTTATTTAACACAAAATGTTTATTTGGTCTTTTAAACAACATACACCTCTAAAAAGTATATTTCACTTATTCTTGAGACTTCTTCTAGGTTTTAGCTACAAGTATATAGCACCAAAGTCCATTTTAATAGTATCGATATTTGCCATTGAGTTTTTAACACATACAATTTCATGTAGACATACTGAAAAAAATTGAATGCCAGACAAATATGAATATACAATTTTATAAAATGTTTTTCTAAACAGCAATTTAAAAATACAAATAATATATTTTTAGATAACCAACTAAGTTACAAAGTTTAAGGTCTCAGAAAATTTTTGGCTTAAAAAAATCAAGACTGTTCCAAAACCCTAATCTTTTTATTCCATTATAAAATTTTAGAGCAATTTAGAAATGATGAAAGTTGCAAAAGGTTAAGAGGTCCCAGATTTTAAAGATCAAAATAAACACCATTTTTCTCCCTTACAATTATTGAAAGATTTTTTATATTCAATTGGATGAATGTTCATATTTAAAGTTACTTATGAAAAAATATTTTTTTCAATTATATAATGAACTACAGTAGTGCAGAACTGGAATGGTACAAACAAAATACTCTTCATACTTTGATAAATAATAAGTGAAAAAGATATTATCCATAAGTATAATACAAAATTCTAGGTAGGGTGCTACCTACCTATACAAAAAAGAAAAAAATCTTATGAAAGGAAAAGAAAAGCCAGCTTATCAATTTATTGACTTATAGGACAATGCAAATATGGCTGTCTGGCTAAAAGTTAAGTGATCCATTCTTTCCAGTAGCCTTAGATACTTATACTTGCTCCATGCCCGACTCTCAACCTTGCTGGAACTGTGCAGTCTATAAAATCAAATACAATTCAAAAGTTGTACATGAGAAGAAAAAGTCGGGGGGGGGGAAGGAGGCAGGGAAAGAGGAACAGAAACAGAGAAGGAAGGAAGGGAGATAAGGAGGGAAGAAGGCATTGAGCAAGAAAGCAAGCAAGTGAGCCTTGCTAATAACTTGACAAAAAAAGTCAGTGGCCTTTAATTGAAAGGAAACAGTGCAAAATCCATTGCTGGCCCCTTTAAAACTTTAGATACTGATGCAAAAAAAAATATACCACAGCTCTTAGGAAGGAAGCCTTAGCCCATTCAGAAGATTTACTACCATAGTACACAAGAAGCACCTGGCTCATTATCATTAGATCAACTGTGGGGCCCAAGCCAAAGCGCCATTTTGCAACTCAATTTCAAAAAGTTTTTTTAAAAAAGTAACTACAGCAAACCACCCCCCAGCTACTCAGAAGAGAGTCTTCCCTTTAGAAAAATCTTCCTGTAAGTGGTATATCTAGGCTTGAATTTTGAGGCCAGGGTTACCTCCAACTCTTTTCTTCCCTGTTTTCTGTAGCTGTAAATGCCTCTACCACCTCCCACTCCAGAGGCTATCCTGAGACAGGGCATAAATGCAAGCCCAAACCCTCTACCCAGCATAGGTTCTGCAGTCTCACAGCAACCCCACTACAATACACTGTTCAGTTGTTCACTTTAATACTTTGAGCAATAAAGATCACTTTTGTAATAGACATGACTTTTATACAATATGGACAAAAAAAGTATAAGATGAAAGGAAGCATATACTAAAAATCAGATTTTTTTTTTTGAGTTGAAGTCTCACTCTGTTGCCCAGGCTGGAGTGCAGTGGCACGCTCATGGCTACTGCAACCTCGATCTGCTAGGCTCAGGTGATCCTTCCACCTCAGCCATCCAAGTAGCTGAAACTACAGGCGTATGCCATCACATCCGGCTAATTTTTTGATTTATTGTACAGACAAGGTCTAACCAACTTGTCCAGACTGGTCTTGAATCCCTGGGCTCAGGCAATCCTCTTGTCTCCACCTCCCAAAGTGCTGGGATTACAGGCATGAGCCACCATGCCCAGCTAAAAATCAGATTTATGAAGAACAGTTTTCCTTATTGGCTAAAAATTTGTAATGGTGCTAAAATACTGTTTATGCAATTCTGCATTGCATATAGGAACTTCTTAGTATATTATACAATACCAAGTAATTTACACACAGGCCAGTTTCTAATTGACTTACAGTAACCATTAATTTAAATGACCATTTTTAAAAGCTCCTCAGACATAAATTCCGTCATATTTATTATCTTTGATTTCATGTGTTTAACAGCAGCTTTATTTTTTTCTTTTACCCTACATAACTCAAAAATGGCTATATAGGCATTTTTATAAGGGAAAAACCCAGCTTTTCCTCTTAGATGTTTTTTACTGGTAGTTTTCACAAAAATTTAATTATGCCCACATTATTAAAATGAAAAACTGGGATGCACTTAGACAAAACTATACTTCTAAATAAAGTATGTACCTGGCAAAGCTAATGACTGTTTAAAAACAAAAACAAAACCTATGTGTTGCTGAGACACAGATAAGTACAGTAACCTGAAATGCCTAGAAGACCACTGTCTCTCCCTGCAGATCTACTTTTGTTCATAATCAGATGACAAGATTTTGAGTCAACTATTTTAAAATTCTGGCATTTTGTTCTCTTGCTAATGAAAAAACACACCCTTGCCAAGTTCATGTATTTTAAAAAATGGAAAAATCTTCAGGTCATGGAATAAAGAAAGCTCTTGAGTGCAATAGCACTCAAAAAAAAAAAAAAAAGAGCAATAGCAATTTGGATATCAGTAATGTCCCTTTGATTTAAAAAAAAGATTGGTCCTTACAATGTTCAAATTATTCTGCATAAATGACTTCTGAAACTTTTTTTATTTACAATTGTGTTTTTTTTTTGCCCGAGTCATCATAAATCATTCAATTAAGCTAAATTAAAATTGATTTTAGGAGAAAGTAGAAATGTATTAAAATATAAAATATCGCCTACTATTGATTTTACAATTTGAAATGGATAACAACTTAAACTAAAAAAAATGCACGTATTTAAAAAAGATTTCCAGTCTTTTCCCTTCTACCTAGGAAAATGTTTACATCTGATGCCACCAACATGAGCTCTCGGTGATCTTTTGAAGTCTTGGCAGACTTACTGGTGGTCTCCTTCAACTCGTCTCTTGCGCACTATAAGAAAAACAAAGGAAAGTATGTTAGAAATCCCTGTAACTTGCTTGTAACAAGCAAGTTTCTATATAATCTAGTTACAGTGTTAGAAAATGAAATGCCTATTTCCAGTTCACATGACCGTTAATTTAAAAGAAAAGCCCTACTTCCTATTATTCACCATTGTCATTTACCTGTTGAGAATTAAGTGTCACAGTACCAGCACTACAATCTAAAGCACAGTATGGTCAGCAATCATCTCCAAGATATTTGTTACTGATACACTTAAGTTTAAAAAACGACCAGGCTGGAGGCGGTGGCTCACACCTATAATCCCAGCATTTTGGGAGGCCGAGGTGAGAGGATTGCCTAAGTCCAGGGGTTCAAGGGCAACTTGGCAAGACTTGTCTCCACAATAAATCAAAAAAATTAGCTGGGCGTGGTGGTGTGAGCCTGTAGTTCCAACTACTTGGAAGGCTGAGATGGAAGGATTGCCCAGCAGGTCGAGGCTGCGGTGGCCGTAAGCGTGCCAATGCATTTCAGCCTGAGCGACAGAGTAAGACTCCATCTCAAAAACAAAAAAACTAAAAGTATATATGTAGTTTTTTTTTTAATTGAGAAAATTAAGCTTAGCCAGGTGTGGTGGCTCACGCCTATAATCCCAGCACATTGGGAGGCTGAGGTGAGAGGACTGTCTGAAGTCACAGGTTCGAGACCAGTCTGAGCCACTTGGTGAGACCTCATCTCTACAATAAATCAAAAAATTAGCCAGGCATGGTGGCGGCATGTGCCTGTAGTTCCAGCTACTCGGAAGGCTGAGGTGGAAGGATCTCCTGAGCCGAGCAGGTCAAGGCTGTGGTGGCCATGAGTGTGCCACTGCACTCCAGCCTGGGCAACAGAGTGAGACTCCAACACACACACACACATACACAAAAAGACTAATAAATTTGTGTGTTAAATTTTGAAGCAACATTCAGGCAGCTGGGTGAGAACTTACTAAAAGTAACTACTTGCATGCTTCTGATTAGACACTACAGTGTATTTCCTTAGTCTGTAAAATAACACACCAAAAACATTTCTGTCATTTTTATAGGTAAGTGACTTGCTACTGCTTTCCAGATTTTCCATCTGTTGTCTCCTGCAAAATGAACTAGTTCAGGGCTCTGCCAGAACAAGTACCCAGTACTGAAACCGTCAGACCCTGGTAATGTGGTGAGGTCAACTCTGGTTACCATAAAGTCATGTTGCCAAAGTGGCTAGCCAACTAGCTCTGCTACTGGCGTAAAGAAAGTGCAAACTTCAGACAATTCTTTAGGGTAGAACATTTCTAAGAAAGTTTTGAATTGCAGTACAGTTTGGATGTTACTGGCAGACACACTTCAGATGTTAAAATGCATGCTACAAAAATACATGTTATAAACAAGATCTACATGACAGGATGCATCAAGCAAAGGTGTAAAAAACAGATTATGTGTGTAGTTAACTAGTGTAAAAATAATATGAGATTTCAAGTGAAACAGAATATTGCATGTATACCATAGAACCTCTTTGCTGTTATAGTTGTGACACTTTCTTAGCTGAAGAGATGAAGAACAGGTAGAATTATTTCAATGAATAGTTGAGACTAAGAAAACAAGGAGAGAGGAAAGACATTATTGAAGTTAGAACACCAAAATTCTGATAGAGCCCCATTTGAAGGTGAAAAAAATTATATGTCCAAGAGATTCTGTGCAAGTTTCAAGTCTTATTTTTTGATACTTCTTTTGTGTTATTACATATCAGGTTGCTGAAACCTGTATGTTAGAAAACATGGTCTTCAGACTTTCCACTGTGACCTATACGCAGAGGTCAAGTGTACAGGTGAAAGGAAACCCAGCTGGATGAGTGGAGGGGAGGCTGCTGTGTGGGGCAGAGAACCACTTCTGACTCCTCTTTCTTACCTGGTGCCCACAGGCTATCTTCTACCATTACTACTCAGTTCATCTCCAGATGACAGGCTTATCAATTCAGCCCTACTAAGAATTCTTTTGGTCTGGTCCAACTTCTTTCCAAAATCCACTCCACTGATGGAAGTTTTCAATACATCATCATTAGTTGATTGCAAACATCCTTACTAACCTCATTTTCCTTCTGTCTCTTTTTTTTTTTTTTTTTGAGTTGGAGTCTCACTTGGTTGCCCAGACTGGAGTGCAGTGGCCGCTCCCGGCCACCGCAGCCTCGACCTGCTGGGCTCCAGCGATCCTTCCGCCTCAGCCTTCCAAGTAGCCGGAATTATAGGCATGCGCTACCACTCCCAGCTGATTTTTTTTTTTTTTTGATTTATTGTAGAGATAAGGTCTCAAACCCGCGGGCTCAGGCAATCCACTCACCTCAGCCTCTCAAAGGTGCGGGATTACAGGCTGAGCCACTGAGCCCAGCTCCTTCTATCTCTTAAAGAGTAATACAAATAGTTTTTGTTTTTTTTTTCTGAGTTGGAATCTCAGTTTGTTGCCCAGGTTGGAGGGCAGTGGCACACTCACAGCCACCGCAGCTGTAAACTACCTATTGGGCTCAGGCGATCCTTCTAAGTAGCTGGAACCACAGGCATGTGCCATCATGCCCACTCATTTTTTGAATTATTGCAGAGACGGGGTCTCACCAAGTTGCACAGGCTGGTCTTGAACTCGTGGGTTCAGGCAATCCTCTTGCTTCGGTCTCCCAAAGTGCTAGGATTACAGGCTTGAGCCACCATGCCTGGCCTTGAAGTATCTTAAATATATTTAGTGGTCTGCAATGGCCCTCAAATGCCTCCCACATAAAATCCAAAGAAATCAATGTTCTTTATCATGCAATTTTAGTGTCCTCTACCAACCCTCCCTCTTAAATCTATTGATGTCACTTTTCTTGTTAGCTTCAGACAACAAATACTTACTGAAAGTTTACTCTGGAGCCAGTAGCACGCTGAGCGTCAGTTCTTAAAATCTGCAGGCTGTCACCAGCATATAAATAACTTTCTTGCTCTCAAATTTGAGTTTTTATCCATATAATCTCCCCTCATCAATGTCCTCATTATCATTTCATGCCTGAGACTCATGTCTGAAAAATTAGTTTGGATCAGAATCCAGAAGTATGAGGGGGAGTCTCGAGAGCTTGAGAACAAAGCTGCTTGCTTTCTCTTGATTCTGCTCTGCTCTGTGTCGGACCTCAGCTTCCTCAACACGGTCACCTCTCCCTCTATGACACACTGCTGTGGATAGCTATGTAGTGTTCAATGCCAACAGAGAGGCCTAAGAGACAGTTTTCATCTATTCCCCTCAACTTCCATTTGCCAAAGCCTCCCTTACTCTAATAATGGAAATTTATTTTCTCATAAATACGTGGGCAAAGTGCCTACCACGCTAGGCTTTGTGGAAGAGCACAATTGCAGAGGCCTTGCCAAGGCTGGCATCCTTGTGGTGACACTCATGGACTTTCACTGTACAGCTCCTGGAGAGGAGGCAGCTGGAAGCACCTGCTCTGGGAAAGGATGTATGTAAGATGGCTGGGGCTACAAATTTATTGGTGGGATTTTGGGATTTGTTAAAAGATTCACAAGAGAAGTAAAATAGAGGATAGTTCTGGCTTAGTTTATGGCTGTTTAGGTAAAATGGTTAAGTTTGAGCAAGATTCAAATTCTATCACCTTATTTACTAACTTAGTAGAATTTTCTTAAGTACCTACTGCATGTCAGGCATGGTTTTAAGAGAGCTGGGATTCAATAGCTGAACATGGTCCCTGCTAACAACATGGCTCTGCCCTCAAAAAGCTTACAGTCTTTGAAAATAGACAATTACAATAAGGTACAACTAACTTTCAAAGCAAAAGGAAATTTTAAAAGTGTGGCAAAAGGAAATTTTAAAAGTTGTGAAAAGTAGAGGGTTTACGGGCACACCTGCTCAAGAGGTGCAACAATGATGAACTCAGAAACTCAAATATCCTCTTAAAACTGGAGAAGCCAGCAAGGGGTTCACTGGGTGTGAAATGCCAACAGAGAGGCCTAAGAGACAGTTTTCATCTATTCCCCTCAACTTCCCACTGTAGACTACTTAAATCAGAATCTCTTAGAGAAAAAAGTCAATAATCTGTGTGTTTTTTAAAGCTCTCCAATTATTTACAAAGTTCAGCTAGACTTGAGAAACACTGTTCTCAAAAGCAAAATTAAAAACCTGAAGGAAAAAGTAGAAGCTAACTAGTGAACCACTACTAAAACAACTAGCATGACTTTGCAAACCACATCTGAAATCAGTAATGCACCAAAACACACCAATTTTCTTTTAAAAAAGCAAGCGGCTAAAACCTCTTATGGGAAACTGCAGTCTTACAAAGGACATAAAAGGTTTGAACTAACACACTTCACAGTGATCTGGATTAAAGGAGTAAAGTTGTATTTTTTTGTCCCAGGAACTTTTAAAGAATGCAAAATCAAATATGGTTGAAGCTTAAGAGAATTGCAGTACTTTGAAATGTTACTCATTTTGAGAAGTCTAATTTTAATTTTTATCTGCAATGCATCTTTAAAAATACTTCAACGGCAAACATCATAACCTAAGAGTCAACTTTTGGAAACAGTAGCAACAATTAAAAGCACCATATTCTTTTTTTTTTTTGAGTTGGTGTCTCACTGTGTTGCTCAGGTTGGAGTGCAGTGGCATGCTCATGGCCACTGCAGCCTCAACCTGCTGCGCTCAGGTGATCCTTCTGCCTCAGCCTTCCGAGTAGCTGGAACTACAGGCACGCGCCACCAAGCACAGCTAATTTTTTGATTTATTGTAGAGATGAGGTCTCGCCAAGTTGCCCAGGTTGGTCTCGAACCCATGGGCTCAGGCAATTCTCTCACCTTGGCCTCCCAAAGTGCTGAGATTATAGGTGTGAGCCACTGTGCCCGACCTGCACCATATTCTTTAATTCAGCCTTGGTTGGAAAATATTTCAAACAGAAGCCACAAACTTCAGCAATTCAATAGAATCTACAAAAGCATGGAGATTACTGACAAAGATGTATATAGTAAGAAGACAACTGCCCTTAATAGTCCTGTTAGGGACACTAGTAAATGTCCACGTAACAGTGACTATAAAACTTGGCAGAACTATACTTATTTTATATATCCTGCTATAACATAAAATTAAATTTCTATCTGGATCTTTTCTTTACTGCTGATATCTTCGTTTTCTTTTCTTTTTCTTTTTTTTTTTGAGTTGGAGTCTCACTCTGTCACCCAGGCTGGAGTGCAGTGGCACACTCACGGCCACCCCAACATTGATCTACTGGGCTCCAGCATTCCTTCCGCCTCAGTCTTCCATTTTTGTTTTCTTAAATTAGTTCACTGCAGCCTTGAATTTCTGGGCTCAGATGATCCTCCTGCCTCAGTCTTATGAGTAGCTGGGACTGCAGACATCCACCACCATGCCTAGCTATTAAAAAACATCTTTTTGACAGATACAGGATCTTGCTATGTTGCCCAGGTTGGTCTCAAACTCCTGGCCTCAAGCAATCTTCCCGCTTCAGTCTCCCAAAAAACTGGGATTACAAGCAAAAGCCACCACACCCAACCTTTGAAATCTTTGTTTTTATAGCTCCATGGACTGATTTGTAACTGAGAACAAAATATTTGTTGTAAAATGCTGTTCAGCTAAAGATATATATTTGTCACAGGAAGCTGATTTTACTCCAATTATCACTACAACCTCACTTAAATTTAACTATAATTCAAACAGTACAAAAAGGACTGTGTAGATTTTAGAAAGAGAGGTCAAGTAATTTCCCTCTGTTAAAATTTATTTTCAAAAGTGAAAGAAAGGCTGCGTGCAGTGGCTTATGCTTATAATCTCAGCACTTTGGGAGGTCCAGGTAGGAGAAATGCTTGAGTTCAGATGTTTGAGACCAGCCTGGGCAACATAGTAACACCTTGTCTCTACACAAAATAAAAAAACTAGCTGGGCATAGTGGGACACCTCTACTTAAGAGGCTGAGGAGGGTAGATCCTTTCAGCCCAGAAATTTGAGGTTGTAGTGAACCATGATTGTGCCACCATACTGCACTCCAGTCTGGGCCATAGAGTGAGACCCTGATTCAAAAAAAAAAAAGTGAAAGAAGGACCCCCAAAACATTAGTTTAGTGATAGAATTCAAAAACTCGATTTGCTGCTGTGTGTGTCTTACCTAAGTCATTGTTTTTTGTTATAGCATTAGCTGCCCTGGTTCGTGGTCCCTGATGTGTAAACTGATATCCAAATTTAAGAATATTTGTATTTTCCTCAAGCATCTTTGCCATTTCCACTTCTACAGCTGTCCCCAACTGCTGCCTCTGGAATAATTAGAAATAAAGAACAATATTAATGAACTAGGTCAAAATACTTTTAAAAGTAAATTAAGACTAAGATATTCAGGCACATGCTGATTCTATTGTTCTTTTTACGTTTTCCCAATTCTTACAACCTATATAAATTAAATTTTTAAAATTTCAGTACTATGATCATCATACAAACAACAAAAAAGTGTAAATTACCATAATGAATATTATTTCACACCCACCAAGATATGCATAATAAAAACATATAGACAATAACAAGTGTTGGCAAGAATGTGGAAAAATTGGGACCCTTATACATTGCTGGTAAGAATTTAAAACAGTGTGGCTGCTGTAGAAAACTGTTTGGCCATCACACAAAAAGTTAAACACAGCAACCATTTGATCCCACAGTTCCTCGTACCCAAGATAAATTAGTCAAATAGCAGAAACACCCCAGATGTAATAGAATATTACTCAGCCATAAAAAAATGAAGTACTAGCCAGGCTCGGTGGCTCAGTCTGTAATCCCGCGCCTTTGGGAGGCTGAGGTGAGTGGATTGTCTGAGCCTGCGGGTTCGAGACCCGCCTGGGCAGCAAGACCTCATCTCTACAATAAATAAAAAAAATCAGCCGGGCGTGGTAGCACATGTCTGTAATTCTGGCTACTTGGAAGGCTGAGGCAGAAGGCTCGCCGGAGCCCAGCAGGTCAAGGCTGCGGTGGCCAGGAGCAGCCACTGCACTCTAGTCTGGGCGACAGAGTGAGACTCCAACTCAAAAAAAAATGAAGTACTGATACATGCTAAAAGAAGCCAGTCACATAAGATCACATATGGCTTGATTCCACCAATATTAACTATCCAGAACAGTCAAATCCAGAGACAGAAAAACATTAGCAGCTTCCTGTGACTGGTGGGAGGGGTGAATGGGGAGTGACTGATAATGGGTATGGAGTTTTTTCTGGTTGCAAAACTCTGTGAATACACTAAAAAACACGTAATTGTATACTTTAAAAGAGTGAATTTTACTGTATGTGAATATCTCTATTAAAAAACTGAAAACACAAATTAAGACATAATCTTTTTCTACTTTCACAGTCTACAAAATATATTTACTTTGAATGACTGAGGGAGACATTTACCAAATATTTTTTCAAATAACTGAAGTTACTTTTCAAATAAAAAAAATTAAAAAGGCTGGGTGTGGTGGCTCATGCATTTTGGGAGGCCAAGGTGAGAAGATTGCATGAGTCCAGGAGTTTGAGACCAGCCTGGGCAACACAGCAAGATCTCATCTCTACAAAAAATCAAAAAGTTAACTGGGCATGGTGGCGCATGTCTATAGTCCCAGCAACTCACAAGATTGAAGTGGAAGGATCACCTGAACCCAGGAGGCCAAGGCTATGGTAAGCTGTAATTGTGCCACTGTACTCCAGAGTGGATGATACAGTGAGACCTTTATTCAAATAAACAAATAAAAATTAATACCCACTCTGGATAGAAACATTTCTAACATGTATATATCTCTGCCTCTTACTATAGATACAAAAAATCTATAGTGTGGATCTTACCATCATAGAGCTGAAAAATTAGAGGATGAAAGTCACATGTAAGAGTCCTTCCAGTTTAAAATAACCAGTCATGTAAATTCTCTTGAAATAACTTAAGGAGAGTTGCTTTGCATGCCACCTTCCAAAAGGGATCCCTGACAGCCCTATGAGCTATAGCTTCTTCAGTCACTATTGTAGAACACTGACCTGATTGTCAATCTTGAGCTCTGCCAGGGTTTCATTATCTCTTAAAGCATCCATCAGTGTGAGAATCCCCACTCCTGTAATAAAGTTGGACTCCATATTTAAGCTCTTCAACGTTTTGTTCACTTTCAGCATTTCTGCAAAAGCCTAGAAATTGCAAATATTCAGAGATTAAAATCTGGTAACAGCTATTACATATTGCACATGCCATAAATAAATGCATCAATTAACAAAACTACCTTAATGTTTCTCATTAGATTGTTTCAGCTTGACACACTAACCCATAGGTCTTACATGTACAGTTGCCTCATTATCCATGGCGGGGGTACTGGTTCCGGGATTACAGTGGATACCAAACTCTACAGATGCCTAAGTTCCTTATATAAAACAGTGCAGTACTTGCAAATAACCTACCTACACCTTCTCATATAATTAGATCATTTTTAGATTATTTATAATACCTAATACCATGTCTACACATCATTTCATTTGCGTGGAGTCAACACAGTACATAGCATGATGCAAATTCAAGTTTTGCTTTTTTGGAACTTTGTGAAATTTTCCAAATACATTATTATTATTATTATTATTATTATTATTAGAGTTGGAGTCTCACTCTGTCGGCCAGGCTGGAGTGCAGTGGCATACTCATAGCCATCACTGTCAACCTGCTGGGCTCTGGTGAGTCTTCCACTTCAGCCTTTCAAGTAACTGGAATTTCAGGCATGCGCCACCATGCCAGGCTAATTTTTTGATTTATTGTAGAAATGAGGTCTCGCCAAGTTGCCCAGGCTGGTCTCAAACCCCTGGGCTGAGGCAATCCTCTTGTCTCCACCTTCCAAAATGCTGGGATTACAGGTGTGAGCCACCACTCCCAGCTTCAAATACATATATTTCATCTGAAGTTGGCTGAATCCACACATGCTGGGGGTCAACTGTGTCTATTTTCCATTTGTACCCTGTCATAATCTTTAGATTTTGAGGTTACATGTAATTTGCTGTTGGTGACATTCTCTCCTCCTTGTACCCTATTTCATGCTTTCTCCTGTCTCTCTCCCAGGACTAACTCCATCAATGTCTCCAGGGAAAATCTTTTTTTACTTGAATTCTGCTGTAGCTGAGTCACTTTGAAGCCAAAATGAGAATAAATTATGGGATAATTTCCAAGGCAGGGACCAAAAAAAAAAGCCCGAGGCAAAAAGGCCAGAAAAAAAAATCATAGGTAACTAGAACCAGAAGAACACAAAAACTATGAAGATGAAGGTGCTAACGAAACATTAAATTTCACAAGGAATGGTATGTCTTCAAACTGCTTCCTTTACATTTCTCACAGGATATAGTACAGGGCTAGGCATTCAACTCTGTGCTTAAAAAAAACCATACTGATTAATTAACAGAAGCCTACCAGGCAATGGGGGCAGGGATACTAGGAAGAGTTGGGCTGATATCTATACACTTGTGCTTTCTATTAGCAACAACTAGCTAATAATGTGACCTGGTCAATTCCCTTTTCCATGTGTATGTACATTTATTGAAATATTACTGGATGGGCTTGGTGGCTCAGCTTGTAATCCCAGCACTTTGGGAGGCTGAGGCAAGTGGATTGCCTGAGCCCGTGGGTTCAAGACCCACCCGGGCAACTTGGTGAGACTTTGTCTCTACAATAAATAAAAAACTAGCCAGGCATTGTAGCACGTGCCTGTAGTTCCGGCTACTTGGAAGGCTGAGGCAGAAGGCTCGCTGGAGCCCAGCAGGTCGAGGCTGTAGTGGCCGGGAGCATGCCACTGCACTCCAGTCTGGGCAACAGAGTAAGACTCCAACTCAAAAAAAAAAAAGAAAAGAAATATTACTGATAGTCTATTATTTGATAAGTACTGGTCTAGAGATTCAGAAATAAAATACAGAAGTCCCTGCCTGAGAGAACTTACTTTTGGCAGCGGCGGTGTGTATGGGGGAGGGATGGCACAGATAATGAAACAAGTAAATAAGCAAAATATAATGTCAGATGGTAAAAAATAAAAAAGCAACATAGGATAGACGGCAAATACCAAGAGCAGGGGTGGCGTAACTATTTTATATAGGGTGGTCAGGAAAGGTCTCACCCAGAAGGTGGCATTTGAACAAAGGCTCAAAGTAATAAAGCAAAGCTATGTGGATTATTTTAGGAAGAAGGTAGTTCAAGTAGGAGACTAAGGCAATAATCCAAATGAGAGAAGATGGTGGCTTAGATCAGGGTGACAGTTGTCAAATGGTGAGAAGTGGCTGGATTCTAGAAATATTTTGAAGATAGAGCCAAACTGAGAAAGGGAAGTCAAGGATGATTTCCTTCCTCCCACCAAAGCAAATGAAAGAACAAAATTGCTTTTAATGAGTTATAAAAAGAACATGAGAGAAGCAGGTGTAGGATAGGAGCTGGGAGTTTGGTTAGGACATCCAAGTGTCTATTAGACATCAAAGTAAAGGTGTTGAGTAGGTAGCTGGACATGAGTAAGAAGTTTAGGAGAGAGGTACAAACTGGAGACATAACACTGGGAGCCATTAGCATATGCAGATAATATAGATATAACATTGGGAGTCATTAGCATATACAGATAATATATAGCAAGGAAACAGAATGAGATCACCCAGGAAGTGAATGTAGACAGAGAAAAGAAGGACCAAGTCCTTGGCCGTTCCAATGCTAAGAAGTTGGGGAAATGAAGAGAAACCAGTGTAGGGACTGAGAAGGAATATCCAGGGAGGTAAAAGGACAGTGATATCATAAGCCAAGAGAAGAAAAAGGGTCATATCATGAGATATAAATATCACCTTATTTATACACCACATAATAGACTAAAGGACAAGTCACATGATCATCTCAAGACACAGAACAAGCATTTAATAAACATCTAAATTATAGATTCATAAATGGAATCCTCTGCAGATGTTAAAAAAATGTAGTAGCTTTTTATGTGCTGACATGAAAAGATCTTTAAGATATACAATGAGTGGAAAAATAAGATTGCAGAATAGCATCTATTGCATGATTCCATTTATGTTTTAAAAAATTTATAGAAAAGAAATACAGGAAAAAACAAACATAAAAGAGTAATAAATAATATGCTGCCTAATTGTGAGTAAAAGAACCAGCTGTAAAAAGGAAATAAACCTTTCTCATAAACTCAGTTTAACCACTATTGTAATATACCCTGGCACGCAGGCATAATTTCAATATTGTCAATAGTGGCTTACTTACAACAGCAATGGGGTCATTGCTTCTGGTGGCTGCAAGACTGAAACATTTCACATGTGTGTTGGTCTCCAAAGCCTTCGCAAAATCTTTTAAGGTTGGAATTGGGATATTCTTGAAAGACAATAATGAGAAACATTTGAGTTTTCATTACATTTCAGTTACCATTAATCAAATATATCTATACTTACTTTCTTGCTTTAAAATGTACTCAGAAATTACACAAATACACAACAGTCTATAAATGAAAACAAACAGGGCAACTTCCTCCATATCTCTTTGCCATCTCTATTATGGAGCACTTGTACAAACTGTTGACTCAGAGCAGACATTTACCATCATTTCTCTGGCACTTACGCTGAAAAAACCGCCACTATTCTAATTCTTCTTTTTTTTTGAGTTGGGGGATCTCACTCTGTTGCCCAGGCTCGAGTGTATTGGCACAATCAAGACTCACCACAGCTTCAACCTCTTAGGCCCAAGTGATCCTCCCACTTTAGCCTACTGAGTACCTGGGACTACAGGTGCACACTATCAAGCCTGGCTTATTTTTTTGTAAAGATGAGGTCTGCTACCTTGCCCAGACTGGTCTTGAACTCCTGAGCTCAAGCAATTCCCCTGCCTCAGCCTCCCAAAGTGCTGGGATTACAGGTGTAAGCCACCATGCCTGGCCTAGTTATTATCTGAAGCTAACCCCAGATAATTAAAAAAGATCTACTTTTCTACAAGGAGAGAGTTGTAGGAGTCTACTTCTAATGAGTATGATCCCTGAGGCAGATGGCATACTGTTCTCACTTAGTTTAAGTTACAAGGTACTAAGAGAGATTAACCCTACATTACTTGAAGGAGGAAAAACATAGTGAAGGTACTGATTTCTCCTGTTAGTATCCAAGACTTCAATTCCCTATAGCCTTGTTATTTCCAGATCACTATTTATTTAGAGACAGAGATACACAGGGACCAAATATTTAAACATTATTTTAATTTTTTTTAGAAACAGGGTTTTACTCTGCTACCCAGGCTGGAATGCAGTGGCACAATCAGAGCTTACCGCAACCTTGAACTCCTGGGCTTAAGTGATCTTCCTACTTCAGTAGCTGCCTCCAAGTAGCTGAAGCACCTAGGACTACAAGCATGCACCACTACATCTGGCCAATTTTTTTTTTTGGTAGAGATAGGGTCTCATTATGTTGTGCAGACTAGTCTCAGACTGTTGGCCTCAGTGATCCTCCTGCCTCAGCCTCCCAAAGTGCTAGGATTATAAGACCCAGCTCCACATTTCCTAGGCAATAAAAGATTAGTGACCAATTAAGGATATAAGCTTTGTCTAATACTTTCTTTTCTACACTCAGGAAGAATCACCCACTAAAAGAGCATAGATGTCTTCTTCCCTAGTTTCATATAATTTGTAGATGCTCTCCTCACTTATCCTCCAATTCAGAAAAATCAATATTTAAAATAAGGAATTTGTAATGAAGCTATTATATGATGGTAAACACCCAAAAGGTAATCTGAGTTTACTCCTTGGTGATTAATTACCCCTATGCTTTTCTAACTCATTTCTTCTTTCTCTACTCCAAGGAAGAGTTGCATTGTTTAAAACTCAGTAAGATTCCAGAAAGCCTATTACTGAGTGTTTACTTAAAAAGAGAATTGAAAATATATGTTCACATAAACACCTGTACATGAAAGTGTGTAGTGGCTCTATTCATAATCATCCCAAACTGGCAAGGATCCGTATGTCTATCAACTGATGAATAAATAAGCAAACTGTAGCATATCCATACAATGAAATACTACTATACAACAAAAAAGAACAAACTGCAGATACACATGACAACATGGGCGAATCTCAAATATACCATGCTACATGAAAGAAGCCAGACTCAGAAGCCTATATATTAACTATATGATTCTATTTATATGATATTTTAGTGAAGGCAAAATGTTAAGGAAAGAAAAGAGATCAGTGATTATCAGTGGGTACAACCAGGATGGGGACAGAGAATGACTACAAAGGGGTAAGAGAGAACTTCTAGAATGATAGACATGTTCTACATCTTGACTGTGATGGTGATTGTACAACTATATACATTTGTCAAAGCTCATATAACTGTACACTAAAATAAAGAATTTTACTATATTTAATTTCTACTTTAGGCCGGGCATGGTGGTTTACACCTGTAATCTCAGCACTTTGGGAGGCTGAGGTGGGAGGATCACTTGAGCCCAGATGTTTGAGACCAGCTTAGGCAATATGATGAGACCTTATCTCTACAAAAAATTAAAAAATGAGTTGGATGTGGTGGTGCAGGCCTATAGTCCAGCTACCTGGGTGGCTGAGGTAGAAGGATCGCCTGAGTCCAAGTGGAGGCTGTGGTGAGCCATGACTGTGCCACTGCACCCCAGCCTGAGTGAGAGAGTGAGACCCCAATTTAAAATAAATAAGTAAGCCAGGCTCGGTGGCTCAGCCTATAATCCTGCGCCTTTGGGAGGCTGAGGTGAGTGGATTGCCTGAGCCCGTGGGTTCGAGAACCGCCTGGGCAACTTGGCGAGACTCATCTCTACAATAAATCAAAAATTAGCCGGGTGTGGTAGCGCGCGGCTGTAGTTCCGGCTACTTGGAAGGCTGAGGCGGAAGGATCGCCGGAACCCAGCAGGTCGAGGCTGTGGTGGCCGGGAGCAGCCACTGCACTCCAGTCTGGGCAACAGAGTGAGACTCCAACTCAAAAAAAAAAAAAAAAAAAAAAAAAATGGCCAGGGGGGTCACCTGTATCCCGTGCTTAAAATAAAATAAAATAAAATAAAGAAGTAAAACCAATTGACTAAATAAATAAGTAAACACGACCTCAAGAAGCCTTATTTTTTTTTCTTTGAGTAGGCGTCTCATTCTGTCGCCAGGCTGGAGTGCAGTGGCACACTCACAACTACCGCAGCCTCGACCTGCTGGGTTCAGGCAATCCTTCTGTCTCAGTCTTCCAAGTAGCAGGAACTACAGGCATGTGCCACCATGCCCAGTTAATTTTTTGATTTATTGTAGAGATGAGGTATTGTAGAGTCTCACCTTGGACTCCCAAAGTGCTGGGATTACAGGCTTGAGCCACCGCGCCCAGCAAGAAGCCTGATTTTAAAAAGCAAAACCCAAAAGGCTAAATGTCTTAGAAGTGGGCAATATGTTGAAAACCAGGAAGAGTTACTATGAGAGTCTGTACAATTTTCATTTTTATATGATAAATTATTTAAAAAGCAAGTTAGAAAGCACTGCAATATAATACTATAATATGAATAAACCTGTTAGCATACTGCTAGGAGCAAAAACTTTAAGTAGAAAGAATTCGACTACTATATCAAAACCACCCAGCTCTCATCCTAGGTACAATCACTCAAAGCAATACACAACAGCTTTGTTTGCCTAGTACACTTGCCTTTATATTATTCAAATTAACTTCAACAAGACGAGCATCATTTTCTTTAATTCTCTTTAAACTCTCTTCAACGTTGGTTGGATTCGGTGGCTCATCAAACACTGGAAGAATTTTTTCCCCTTTTACAACATCTGTGTAACAAATGAAATGAGTAAGAGTCTCACTGGTTGATACTATTATAGCAGCTGTATGTATTAATTTGGTAACACAGCTCTTTCTCTCACTCTCTCCCAAACACGCACAGTTATTCAACAGAATGGACTAAGAAGTTCCTTCCCCACAATTCCTAAAAGATCCTTTATGTGTTGACACATATTTAAAGCATGATTTTATAGAATATACAATTTTATAGGATATATAAATCAAACATATTCAACACTGTCTGCCACATATCAGCCTTCAAAAGTGAATATTTTCTTTCTTTTTTTTGAGTTGGAGTCTCACTCTGTCACCCATGCTGGAATGCATTGGCACACTCAGTGCCACCACAGCCACAACCTGCTGGACTCAGGCGATTCTTCCATCTCAGCCTTCCAAGTTGCTGGAACTATAGGCACGTGCCACCATGCCCAGCTAAGTTTTTGATTTACTGTAGAGATGAGGTCGCACCAAGCTACCCAGGTTGGTCTTGAACCCATGGGCTCAGGCAATACTCTCACCTCGGTCTCCCAAAGAGCTGGGATTAAAGGCATTAGCCACCGCGCCTGACCAAAAGTAAGTATTTGCAATGACTTATAAAATATTTTATATCTTTAACATTCAAGTATATTTGATAGTACAAGATGATGAGCCCATTATTTCCGGTAATATGCAACATAAAATTCTAGCATGATAAAAGCCTGTACTTATCATTTTCTCTGAGATGGGACTGATGATTGGTATAAAGGCAAAAAGAAATCACAGACTTAAAGAAATGCAGCTTCAGTGAGAATCAGGTGACAGGAGGGCACGTTACCTCTTCCTCCCACCAAGAGTACTCTGCAAGAGAAAAGGGAAGAACTCTCTCCTAGGAAGAAGGAATAGGATGAAGGGTAGGGAGTGGGGATGGAGAGAGGTAAAGGCTCACAGAAGAGCTACAGCGACAGAAGTGCCAACATTTACTGCCCTCCTTCACTTTCATTCTGCAGTCTTCACCTTATAGGCCCACACATGACCAGAATACAACAGTTCAAAGCTGAAAGACAGAGGACTCAGAATCCTTGTACCTTTAATGAGATATCATTGTGCCCTGATGCATATGTGTGGAAGTCTATGAACACCTATAAGTAGACAAACTTAAATGGATACATTTTCTGGGGAGAACATCTGTGGCATCAGATTCCCCAAAAGGTGAATGACTGCAAAAATGTAAAAACAACTGTCATAGGAAGACCAACCAGGCTCAAAAAAGATCACTATTTGACTTGGTTCTTGCCTCTCATCCTCTAGATTTTAGGAGCAAAACTTGTCTTGAGACAAGGGAGTCATCTAATGAATTCCACCTGAGAGTACCTTATTTTCAAATATGCTGCACACACACATATACAAACACACACACCACTCTGAGGAGATCAACTCAGATGAAGGTTTGAAAATTACTTCCCTGAGGAAAGTTGAAAGATCTAAATTATTTAGCCTGAAGTACATTTAAAGGAAGTGCACCGGTTGTTTTCAGGTTTATCCTATAGAAGGGACAGAGACAAATTTCATGTTGTTCTGACAGGCTGTGTTAGATTTGGTTCAATGCAAGGAAAAGCTTTCCAACAAGAAAGAGTGGGACTCCTTCTCACTGAAGTTCAATCCCTCTTCTTCAGGATTGCAAATAAAGAGAGATAGAGAAAAGCTTCCTCACTGAATGGAAAGCTGAATGAGTTCTAAATTTTATAGAACTAAAAGACTTATTTCTTTTTTAAAAATTAATGTGTTGATTTTAAATACAACCAATTATTTTAAAGATATGACAACTTATCTTAGATCACAAAGAAAAGCATAAAAACAAAGAAAAAAGGGGAAATTTTTTTCATTTTAACTCTATCCCCATGCCACATTTTGACTTTTAGTTGTCTCAATTTACATATTTTTATATTGTCCGTCTCTTAACAGGTTGCTTTATTATTTTTTAATTTTTACTTTAAAGATAGGTACAATTCAGGGTTGGGTACACAAATGGTCATTGTACAGGTAAAGTTTGGGTCTTGCTTTTGCTCCCCACTTCACCTGGTTTGAGATCACCCTTATCGATGAAGTGTGCCTATCCCCCTTCCCCCAACAGCAGTTTACCACTACTGCCAATCCCGTTCTTTTTTATTTTGAGTCAGGGTCTCACTCTGTTGTTCAGGCTGGAGAGCAGTGGCACGGCCACTGCAGCCTCGACCTGCTGGGCTCTGGTGATCCTTCCACCTCAGCCCTCCAAGTAGCTGGAACTACAGGCACGTGCCACTATGCCCAGGTAGCTTTTTGATTTATTGGAGAGATGAGGTCTCACCAAGCTACCCAGGCTGGTCTTGAACCCATGGACTCAGGCAATACTCTCACCTTGGCCTCCCAAGTAGCTAGATTACAGGCTAGAGCCACAGCGTCTGGCCCAATCCCTTTTTTACAGTATTATGATAATTGTTCAGAGTCTGCTTATAAGTGAGAACATGTGGTACTCAGTTCAAACGATTTATTTCCCCACTCCACAGACTATGTGTATTTACATTTAAAGAGCCTTGCTCCTAATGAAATAACGGACCCAGTCAGTGGGATGCTGAAGTCATTAGACAAAAGGTTCATGGGGAACTTTAAAAGGATGGATCAGACTACCAGTGTATGAACTCACTTATCAGTCTTAACACACCTCCAAAGAGGAACCTTATCATGTCTTAACACCCCAGACCTGATAAGCTTCCTAATGTGATCCAATCACCACACATAAAGCACTCTTACTAAAAAAGACCTAACTTAGCCGGGCTTGGTGGCTCAGCCTATAATCCCGTGCCTTTGGGAGGCTGAGGTGAGTGGATTGCCTGAACCCGCGGGTTCGAGACCCGCCTGGGCAGCAAGACCTCATCTCTACA
>NW_007259451.1:498419-512056 GCF_000164805.1 Carlito syrichta
AACTCAAAAAAAAAAAAAAAAAAAAAAGACCTAACTTAAATCTGATCAAGATGCTAGAACTAACGTTTATACAAAAACATGCAGTAGAAAAACATATCAGATGACACCATGAGGTTGAAATCAAATCGATGTAGAAATGACAATCCAATTTTTTCAAGAAATAAATGTTCTAAAGAAGAGGGGAAAAGTATGATGAGGATAACTTAAGAAATTAAGGCATTTGCATACCACTGAAATCTAGAAGGGTATATACCAGACTGTTAACAGGGAGGCTAAGGGGGAGCAGAAGGCAGGATGGCTGTGAACAGACACTTTTACTTCTTATCATATACACTTGTATACTGTTTAAATGTGCAACAAAACCATATATTGCCTTGGTAATTTAAGAGTGAAATTATACATAATAGTTAAATGAATTTTTAAAAAAGCTTTGCATTAGGCTATTTCATATTTCACATCAGGCTGAAAAGTTTAGGGGCTGAATTGTTTTGTGTTTTTCTCTTGAATCTGATTTTATAATGTGATTTATTTGCTGGCACTGTTATGGATTTGTTGTTAATAAAAACCAGGTTTGACTAGCTTTTATATTCTTTATTGTAAGTATTATTTAGTGAGGTGAGAGTAGCATATATTACATTTGCTGGCATATCAAGCACAAATATCTAATATTCTATTTTCAATGACTTTTTCTGTTAATGCTATTAAACTGGAATTTCAGGTTTCAAATATATATATAGAACATTTAGTATGTAAATACTTAAGTTGATACCTGGAGAAAACAAAGCATATATAGTAAAGGATTGAAAAAAAATCCTTCCAAAGCATTATAAGTACTTACTTGAAAAGTGTTCTTGGTCAACACCATTACTACTTCCCACTGTATTACAGAACTGTGTATTTGTTATCAAGTTGTGCATCCCAAGTATAGCTATAAATATAGAAAAAGAAAATTAGATTTTACTTCCATTTGTTTTAAACATAATTAACGTACCTATTGTCATCAATGACCTTGTTATTTCTCCCCACACTTCTGATTTCATTACACTAGCTGGAGCTAGTATAATGGAGCCAGCCTAACCCTAAACATAAAACCCAGTGCTTAGCTCCATCTAGTGGCTAAGAGAGAAAACTGAAATGATCTATTTTTGCTGTTCATCTGTATCACAAGGTTTCTAGGAACATAATGTGATAAAAAGTAGATTTTCAACTCAAATCTTCACATTCGTTAATCTCGTATCATTCATTTTTATCTGCATCCTAACTAAGAGTAGAAAACCAAAAGTATTAGGCTCTCAAATTTAAGAATAAAGTAACATCCCTCAAAAATGACATTTAGGAGGAAAAACAAATTTGGTTTTAGTTTGTGATGCCCTTTTTCACAAATAAGGCAGAAACTACGGTATGCCCCTGGCTCATTCCACTCTGATGAATGTACCATGTACAGGTCCAGCAGCCCTCAGTCCCTCAAGGAATAAGCCACCTGCTCTGGCTATAGCACCACACTTGACTCATCCCTTTCCACGGTCCTTCCCAAAGAACCATCAGTGCTACTTTTAAACATGTTTGCTCTTGGGGCTATTTGGTATTAAGATCTCCCCTATGCATCATATTCGTCCATCTAGGAAAGTGAGCTGTGTGGGGTAAGTTTGGGGAAGATACTGGTCTAGATAAGAAATTGGCAATGATGAAAATAACACAGAGGTTTGGAGTGTTGCATACACACTTCAGAAAAGTTGAGAAAGTGGTATGTACAGCTCAGTAACTGGTTCATCTGTTTCCCAGTACTCATCTCTGAGTCTTCTGATAAAATGTGGCAGCAGGTGACCCAAAAGACTCTTAAGTGCTCAGGTGGGACAGCTTTTAGCTGAGTACCAGTTGATAAAAAACCTTTAGAAAGATTGTGGAATAGGGTGACATGGAAAAAGAAGTCAAATAATGAAATACATTTTATTAATATAAAAACTCTGCCACTGAGAGTATTTTAAAACATAAAATCCTTTATGTCAGATTTATTGAGTAAAAAAGAAAGCCAAATATGTGGTTTACTAATTCAATAGCACTTTGCTAGGTAAAGCAAGCGTTTGTATAGTACATACGGGTGCGTGCTGGTATTCCCCTCCACGCCCCCATACTCATTCACAAATTAATTTGTTTTTGGTGATACCTGCAAGGTCACACAATTCTGTATCAGAAGCACTTGTCAAAGCTTCTTCTAATTCTGGATCAAGCGATACCTTTTCTTCTGTAAAAGTCTGTACAGGTTTCTGTTTGGGGATGAAAATTTTCCCTGTAAAATAAAGCATTTTGTTAATTCCACTACTACTGCTACTATTTTACCCTTCTAACAAATATAAGTAAAAGTATGTATAAGGCCAGGTATTGTAACTCCTGCCTGTTAATTCCAGCATTCTCTTTGAGAGACCAGAGCAGGAGGATAGCATGAGTTCAGGAGTTCAAGATCAGCCTAGGCAATATAATGAGAACTCATCTCTATGAAGAAAAAAAAAATTAGCCAGGAATGGTGGCACATGCCTATAGTCCCAGCTACTGGGGAGACTGAGGTGGAAGACCACCTGAGCCCAGAAGGTCAAGGCTGAGATGAGCTGTGATCAAGCTATTGCACTCCAGCCTGGGCAACAGAGTGAGACTTTGACTAAAATTAAAAAAAAAAAAAACCCATAAAAGTATACATAATTGAAATCAAAATAAAAGTTGAAATTAGCATCTATAGTAATTTTGCTTCACCTTGTATATGAATGTATAAGTTTCCAAGGCAATAGGTTGGCTGTAGAAGGTGGAACAAAAAGATCAACTGAGAATTTTTTCATCCGTGGAAATAAAAATAGGCTCTTTTTGAATCAATCAATAAATGAACAAAAAGCCTATAAAACATTAAAGAGATTTAAAAAACAGAATCTAATTTCTTATTCTTTTTTTTTTTTGAGGTGGAGTCTCACTCTGTCACCCAGGCTGGAGTGCAGTGGCACACTCACAGTCACCCCAGCGTTGACCTGCTGAGCTCCGGTGATCCTTCCACCTCAGGCATCCAAGTTGCTGGAACTACAGGCACGTGCTACCACGCCCAGCTAATTTTTGATTTATTGTAGAGACGCGGTCTCGCCAAGTTGCCCAGGCTGGCAGGCTGGTCTCAAACCCATGGGCTCAGACAATCCACTCGCCTTGGCCTCCCAAAGTGCTGGGATTACAGGCTGAGCTACCAAACCTGGCCTAATTTCTTATCCTTTTTTTTTTTTGAGTTGGAGTCTCACTCTGTCACCCAGACTGGAGTGCAGTGGCCGCTCCCGGCCACCGCAGCCTCGACCTGCTGGGCTCCGGCGATCCTTCCGCCTCAGCCTTCCGAGTAGCTGGAATTACAGGTATGCGCTACCACGCCTGGCTGATTTTTTGATTTATTGTAGAGATGAGGTCTCGCTGCCCAGGCGGGTCTCGAACCTGCAGGCTCAGGCAATCCACTCACCTCAGCCTCCCAAAGGCGCGGGATTACAAACTGAGCCACCAAGCCCGGCTAATTTCTTATTCTTAAAGCAACAAGCTTATATAGTCATTTGGGGCAGAGGCAGTTATGATTCCAGAAAGTCAAGTTCTAATTTTAAAGAAATTTCTATGTCCTGAATAGTATTCTGAAGCTTTTGATCAAGGTTTCCCTGAATCTTGATGAACACTAACAAGGCTGCCTGCTAAGAAACTACTCTAGAGACCCAAAGTCTCTGTTAAAATCATGTTTATATCATATGTTCAATCCAAGATTGAAACTATGAAGGGAAAAGAAAATGACAGCACCTGCAGCACTAGCTGAACAAACAAGATGAACTCACACAAGGTGGGAACTGTGTTACCAATGTTGCTCTAAGTTTCTCTCCCAAGACAAGTGAAAATTCTAACTCAAATTGTTTGGCAAAGCCTGTGTATAGATTTAAAGAAGTGTCAATTGCTTTCTCTTCTGTCAAGACACTATGAGGAAAATATGTGAGACTACGTGGACTTCTGAATCTATGAAGTACTCTATCAAAGGAAATGTTGTGGGCTTATATAATTAATGCAGCAGGTGCTGTGTACTTCTTGTTCAAGGCAAGTACAGATTTGACCAACACTGGTGAAGCTAAACTCACCTAAAGGATCTTTATTTCTGATATTATATTTCCATTTGGTTCTTTTAAAAAATTATTTCCATGTCTCTGCTGAAATTTCCCATTTCTTCACACATGCTGTGTACCTTTTCCACCATATTCTTTGGCATTTTTATCATAATTATGTTAAATCTCTGACTGATAACACCTAATATCTGGGTCACCTCTGGATCCTCTATTGACTGTTTATACTCCTGACTATGGTCACATTCTTACTTTCATGTGTCTTCAGATTTTTTTTTTTTTTTTTGAGTTGGAGTCTCACTCTGCTGCCCAGGCTGGAGTGCGGTGGCATGCTCATGGCCAATGCAGCCTCGACCTGCTAGGCTCAGGTGATCCTTCCATCTTATCCTCCTCAGGAACTACAGGCACATGCCACCATGCCCAGCTAATTTTTTGATTTATTGTAGAGATGAGGTCTTGTCAAGTTGCCCAGGCTGGTCTCAAACCTGTGGATTCAGGCAGTCCTCTCACCTTAGCCTCCCAAAGTGCTGGAATTATAAGGCATGAGCCACCACGCCCAGCATGTCTTCAGATTTTTGACTGTGTGCTGAGCATTTTGTATAAAAGTAGAGCAGAGATGGAAGAATATATTTATTTTCACAAAGGAGCACGATCCTTTGGTCAGGGTTGAATCAATATGCTTTACAGTTAATCTGGATTTGAGCCTTGTTACAACTTTAGTTTGACTGGATCCTTCACTGGCTTCAAACATTTTGAGAACTGGATCAGGAGTTTCCCTTCTCGGCAAGGTCTGGGATTAGAACCCCGGTGAGAGACTGGAGATGTGCTGAGCTGCCCACTTTTCTGAACTGTGAGAGATTTCTTCCTGATGTATAGTCCTGGCTGTCAACTTTCTGAGTAATTGAGGAGCTCTCTTTGGTTTCCAGCCTCAGCCCCTGCTTTCTGTATCTTGAGGATCTTTCAGCCTGGCCTGTCTGTTTTCCCTTCTGTAAAAGCAGGGATGGCCTGGAAAGAATTTCTCCCAGCTCTGCTGCCCTCCTTCCACATCCCCCAGCTAAAAGCCCATGCCTTGAAGATTTTCTCTTGGCTCTGCTTCATTGCCAGTGTTCTTGGAGTACTATCCTAGCACTAAATGAAGACTCATAGAAAAGGGTTGGGAGTTTTTACAGTCTTACTCTGTCTCTAGTGCTGTACTGTCCAATATGGTAACTGCCAGTCATATGTGACTATTTAAATTTAAATTAATTAAAATATTCAGCTCCTTTCTTCATGCTAGCCACATTTCAAGTATTACCTGGCTAGTAGCTGCCATACTGGTTAGCACAGTTATTGAATATTTCCATTATCGCAGAATATTTCTAGTAGATAGCACTGGTGTAGGACTTCTCTGAATTCTATCATGCCAGCTCATAAACAGTCATTAAAGATTTGTTAAAAGTTAGGCTGATTACTTGTAGTTTCCTCCTTCCTACATTTCAGTCAGGGATAAGAGCAAAAGTGGATCATCTTTTATGAAGAGCTTGTCACTTTCTGGAGTCATTTAAGTCTGCATCCTCACACTGATAGGGTTAGAGAAACTATGATTATGCAGCTTTATTTTGTTTGTTTTGGTTGTCATGATGAATACAATTCTCATGCAACTTGCACATCTAAATCAAAGGTCTTTCTAGTCAGGTATTTTCTTATTTAAAAAGTGGCAATTGGTCAATCCACAAATGTATGTCCATAGGTAAGGATGTTTTTAGCTGCATATAACAGAATATTCCATTACAATTAGGTTTAAACCGGTGTTCCTCAAACTTTAATGTGCATCTTAATCACCTGGGGATCTTATTAAATTGCAGATGTTTGACATAGTAGGTCTGAAGTGGGATCTGAGAGATTCTGCATTTCTAACTAAACTCCCATGTGATGATGATTCACAGACTGCTCTTAAAGCAACAAAGGTTTAAACAATAAAAATTGTTATTATCTCACTTAAGAAGTCCACAGGAAGGTGGTTCAGGGATAGACTCTGCAATTCAGTGTTGACATCAAGGATCCAGGCTTTTTTTTGAGTTGGAGTCTCACTCGGTTGCCCAGACTGGAGTGCAGTGGCCGCTCCTGGCCACCGCAGCCTCACCTGCTGGGCTCCGGCGATCCTTCCGCCTCAACCTTCCAAGTAGCTGGAATTACAGGCATGCGCTACCACGCCCGGCTGGTTTTTTGATTTATTGTAGAGATGAGGTCTCACTGCCCAGGCGGGTCTCGAACCCACGGGCTCAGGCAATCCACTCACCTCAGCCTCCCAAAGGCGTGGGGTTACAGGCTGAGCCACCGAGCCTGGCTGCAGGCTTTTTTGTTTGTTCTTTTTGGCCATTCTCAGCATGAAGGCGTTTGCTCTCAGGGCTTCACAGTCTCATGACAACCTTTGTAGCACCAAGAATCAAGTCCCCACACAGAAAGTTCACGACAGGAAGGAAGGGTACAGTAAGTTCATGACAGGAAGGAAGGGTACTTTATCAATTGCCAACTTTTTTTTTTAAGGCTAGTCAAGTGAAACAGTGGGAGTGAAGAAAGCACAAAGAAATCTGTAACTAGCTGTTATCACTTTGTTGTAAATACCACTGCACTTGGACCAGCCCCAATTTTACAGAAACTTGCCCTGCAGATTTCTCCTTTGGTCTCACCAGCACTGGGAGACATATGTCCATTCCCTACTTGCAAGGATGGCTAGGAAAGTAAGTGTATGTGAATGGTTGCTGAATAGGCAAGTATAAATGCTTGTCTCAAACTGAAACCAAATGGAGTACCTCTATAGTCCTTCAATTCCCTATTTCACTATAGCTACAGTTACACGTTCTACACATGTGTCTGCCTTCTGCCACCTTTTCTTTCTTTCTTTCTTTCTTTTTTTTTTTAACAGAAGTCTCACTCTGTTGCCCAGGCTGGAGTGTAGTGGCATGTTCATGGCCACCACAGCCTTGACCTGCTGGGCTCAGGGGATTCTTCCACCTTAGCCTTCAAAGTAGCTAGAACTACAGGTGTATGCTACCATACCTGGCTAATTCTCAAATATACTGTAGAGACAAGGTCTCACCAAGTTGCCCAGGCTGCTCTTGAACCCCTGAGCTCAGGCAATCCTCTCACTTCGGCCTCCCAAAGTGCTGGGATTACAGGCTTGAGCCACCGTACCCAGCCAGTCTGCCAGCTTTTCAAGGGCATGGTCTATGTTCTGTTCACCCTTGCCTAGAACACAATAGCCAATCCAATTTAGTAAAAAAATTAATTTGGTTAAGTGCATGAGTTCAAAGTTACACAGCAGAGTTAACACTAAAACACAAATTCCCAAACTTTTAAGCCAGTACGTCAGTGCATCTTCTGGGAAACTGGTGGCTTACAAACTATTTTTTTAGCAGTAGGCTTCTCCCTTCAAACAAATGTCTATATGGTGGTATGCATAACTGATTTTCTTAGTACCAAGTTTTGGAGTTTGGGTGATTAGATAACCTTTTATTATTGGATCACAGATAAAGGGAAGTCCAAATCACTATGTTCTGACAATTTCACAGTACTTTTCACAGTAGTTGACATTACTATTGAAGTGCATACAGTTTAGAGGGCAAGGCTTTAATTGTCATTTCGGGATAATCACATTTTCCTGGGCTCAATCTCATCTGCCTTTTCTGTGGCGATTAGATGCACACTGGCTTCACTGTGGGAGCTTTAAAAAATTCTGATGTTTGAGTCCCACCACAGAGATTTTGGTTTAATTGGTCTTGTGTGCCACAGGGGGTATGTGAATTTTTAAAAGCTCTCTAGGGATTCTAACGCCAAGGTCAAGAAAAACTGGATCATGGCATTCACTGACTAACAAAACTACACAAGCTACTTACCACCAAAAAACGATCAGTATGTGAAGTAATGCATATTTCAAATTCGATTTAACCATTCTGCAATATGTACATATATTAAAACAACATGTTATATACTACAAATATACAGTTTGTACTTGTCAATTAAAAAATACTACCCAAGGTATAAAATAGCTGCCTATGTCTTATTTAAGGGACCAATGGAATCTAAAACATTATAAAAATCTAAGACGTTTATTTTTAAAATCCTCATCCATATTCCTTAGGAGGCATTATTCATATCTAATTTCTCCCCAGACATGAACTTTGCTAATGCTTACAAATACAAAATGAATTTCATCAGGAAAAAACAAGCAAAATAAAACAAAACTCCCCAAGGCCTATAAAAATTTTTCTGCCATATAGAATTTTACTCTATTTTACACAGCTCTGACATAGCTTGGTACCTCTCCTGGAACTCCTCTTTGTGATAATTTCTCTGTATGTAGAAATTTTTGCTATAGAGGTATTTAGCCTGTTACACACACATAGAGAGAGAGAAAGAGTCAAAGTCTCACTCTGTCACCTAGGCTGGAGTGCAGTGGTACGATCACAGCTCACCACAGCCTTGACCTTCTGTGTTCAGGTCATCTTTCTGCCTTAGCCTCATCAGTAGCTGGGAATAAAGGCATGTGCCAACATACCTGGCTAATTTTTTCATTTTTTTGTAGAGATGAGGTCTTGCTGTGCTGCCTAGGCTGGTATCGAGTCTTGGCATCCCAAAGTGCTGGGATTATAGGTGTGAACCACCATGCCTGGCTAATATTTTGTTTTTAACAACACAAAAAATAATTCATATTTTCTTCATGGCTGGCTTAATACTAACACACTGTAAGAAATTATCTTTAAATGTGTATACAAAAAAATTTAGGGACATTGCCTTGCTAGAGTCTGGCGTGACCATGTGCTCTTTGAGCCATGGCTGTCGCCATGCTTCCTGGCTTTGGTCCCCCTTCCCCACCTTGGGGAGGTGAATCTTCTCTTTTCCTTCTCTTTCTCTCTCTGATTTATTTCTAAATAAACTTTTTTTCCTTAACCTTTTTGTGTGTCGCAATTCTTTGCAATTTACTCGGATCTCTGGGTTGCCGGTGCACACCTCTGGCTTGCCAGCCCCGGCAGTGCTGCGCGCCTCCCTGCGTCTCTGGACCCTCACCCGGTCCATACCCTAACATTTTTGGAGGTTCCACCGAGACATCCAAGATGTCTCTCTCTCTCTCTGTGTCTTTCATATTTCCTAACTGGTGACCCTCTGTGGACTGTGTTGGAACCTGGTGGCAATTGAAGGTTCTGGCTGAGGCTACACTTCAGCGTGCTGAAAGGCTACAGGGAAAGACATCAGACCGCTGTGGCCCGACTGGGTGAGGGACTAAGGTTAACTCTTTGCTTCCTTCTAGCCAAGATTTCTGAGTTTCCCCGTGGTCCGAGCTGGATCTCAGAGGACAACTGACGGTCTCTGCCTAGGGCTACTCCCTAGGGAGGCAAGAAGGTCCCCGAAGGAAAGTTTGAACCACCAGCGCCCGTAAGGTTGGGAGACAGAGTGCTTGATTTCTTTACTCTTTTCCTCTCTGGCTTGGCGAAGTAACTCCACGAAGGACCTTGAAACTCCAACAGCTACGGTACGCCTTTCTGCGCCTTTGATGAGTCATCCCCCCCTTTATTTTCATCCACACACACATATTTGCGTGCTCTTGGACCACCCTTTGTTCGGATGACTTTCTGAGTCTCTCGGGTTTTTGGTTCCGTCTTGGAAGACTCCTAGCAAGCAAGGGTCGGGGACCTAGTTGCTCAAAGTCCTGGTACCAGGCCTTCCAAGACATGGTGAAGCATGCATCCGGCAAGCTCCAGTGGGCACAGAGACGGAGGACACGCTCTCCCTGCTGACTCACATCCTCTGCGCTGATTCCTTTGAATCTGTTGGGGATGCCCGACAGGGGAACTGGATGGATGGAATAAGGCCCAGAAAACATCCATAATACCAAGAGCCCATTCCAACAGTACCCCTGTTTCCTTTTGCGCACTCTTGACCATCTGTTTGGATGACTTTATGGGTCTTCTGTAAGGTCCAGAAACATCCATGATACCAAGAGCCCATCCCGACTGCCCTTTTACTACAATACTGCTTTGCAGCTCCAGCACCGGCTCTAGCCCACCTTGCCCCAGCTGACATTTTCATCTGGTGTACAAGTACGGGGAAATTCTGAGGAATAACAAAACCTGGCCAAAAAGTAGCTCCCTAGCTCCTGACACCCTTTTGCAGCTTGACTTGTACTTAAAGAAAAACGACAAATACCTTAAAATCCCATATATTCAGGCCTTTTATGAGTTAGCTCGCCACCCAGTTGTCTGTTCATCTTGCCGTATTTCTGTGTTGGCTCCCCAGACCCTATTGCCCATAGGCTCACCAGTATTACAACTCCAATTCCTGCTTTCCAACTATCAACTCAAAGTCTAACTCAGCTGGTTTAACTTATCTAGTCTCTCTTATAGTCTGTTTTTGCTATTCCACTCTCTGCCCTCCACCTTTATCTGCGAAGGAAGGGCTGGCGTCTACGGCCGTGGCACCTAACCCTGGCCTTCAGTCTTTCTCTTTTACCTTCGGAGAAGGGGCCAGTGCCAAAGGCCATGGCACCTGACCCCAGCCTCCAGTCTTTCTCTTTTGTCTTTGGAGGAGGGGCTGGCATCTCCAGCGGGACGCCTAATTCTGGCCTCCAGCCTTTATCTTTTGTCTTTGGAGTGGGCAGTGCCAAAGGCCATGGTGCCTGACCCCAACTTCCAGCCTTCTCACCCCCTTCCCCTCACTGCTTGATAACCCCCTGGTGGCAGCCCTACCAGCTGCAACAAGTCACCACCCCCACGTGTACTTGGAAAACCCATTCAAGTTTCCACATGGCTTAATAGGTCTCTTCTCAAGGGGGTGGCTGGGACAAAAGGATGTTAAAAAATTCTTCTTTGTTGTTTTCTTATGATAAATTTCTCTCAAGTTATATCTAAACTGGGACTATAGCAACCTTCTTCCCAGACGAAAGTAAAGGAATCATATAAATGAATCCTGTTAGCTAACTACAAAAAAGGTGCTAATAAACAGGCTAACTAGGACAAAGTAAAAGAGGTTTTTCAAAGACCAGATGAAAATCCAGCAATGTTTCTAAGTCGCCTCTCTGAGATACTGCAGCAGTTTACTAATATTGATTTAAACTCTGTGGAGGGACAAACTCTTTTGGCTATGTATTTTATCTCCCAGTCAACACCAAACATTAGGCATAAACTCCAAAAAATTAGAAAAGGGCCCACAAACTCCTCAACTATAACTATTGGACACGGTCTTTAAAGTCTTTAACAACCGGGAGGAGGAAAGAATGCAGGACTGCAAACATAAATGGGAAGCGTTTCAGCTTTTATCTGCAGCTTTAGCAAAAAGAGCCACCTGATAATCTTCCACTCCAGACGGTCAATTGCAGAAGGGGTACACAGCCCCTTCCCAGGTTTGTTTCCGATGCTGTCAAAATGGGCATATGGCCAAAGACTGTCAAGCCCCGCCAATGGCAAAACCCTGTCCCAAATGCAAACAGCATGGACATTGGGCTCATGATTGCCTCATTCGCCCAGACGGAGGAGAGCACATGGCCCAGAGGCTTGCTGCAAATAAGGGACACCAGGCATCTCGCATGATCTTGGAAGGGGATCTCTTGGGCTTGCTCCAGTTGGATTGATTCGCCCCTGGCTTGGTAGCCCCAATGTCTTTGGAACAAACTATTAAACCAACCAAACCTAGGGTGGAAATATCAGTAGCTGGCAGAGTTATATCATTCGTTATTGGTACGGGGGCTACATGCTCAGCTCTACTTGAATTTCCTGGTCCACACCTTCCTTTACCCCTTTCGGTTGTGGGGGTGCAGGGCATTATATCCAGGCCCCCTCACTACGCCATTACTTCCATGTGTTTTGGGAGATAAAATATTTTAACACTCCTTCCTTGTTATGCCAACGTGTCCAGCTCCATTATTGGAAAGGAACATTATGACCAAAATTGGAACTCATATTATTCTTTATCCTGAGCCATCACCACTGTGCTTTTTGGGTGCCTTTTGTTTAGCTTTGGATTCCCCTGATAGTTCTACATTGAATCCTATCTAAGCCCTTCCACTGCATATAAATTTATTGCTTTGGTTAGAGCCCTGAGGTTAGGAAAAATGTAAAAAAGGTTGTTGGTATGAGGTATGTTTTTGGTAAAAAAGGATAAAGAAAAGAGAAATAATTTTGTATAGGAAAGAATCAAGCATGTCGAAAAATGGTATAAGTATGTCGAACATGGTTGGTGAAAGTTAGTGAAAAAAAGTGAAATTCTGTAAACACTCGAGGCTACAAAAAAGGTTCTATAAATTTACCATTAATATCAAGTACACTAATGCTAGGCCAACCTGCTACTCGAAGGCCAGAACATGAGCTTCTTAATTAACAATCTCCAAAATAATTTTCTTCTTTAAACAACAGAGGGGGGAAGAAAGAGACAAAATTCAATTAGCCCTCCCCCACTGTCTTTGTTACAAAAGAGCGAGGTTTTTTCTTTTCAAAATCTTTGGACTATCATTTTGGCTAAACAAGTAACTTTTACAATAATTACTGTGATTTTGTGTTATAACATGTTTTTTAAAACTTTGGTACTTAAACTCTTCAAGTTCTTGATTCAGCCTCTCTAGGGTGAGATAAGAAGCAAGCTCCAGGAACCACACCGACCCCACCCCCTTCTGAATTGCCTGAAGGCCAGGTAAATTAATTTCACGAACAGCACCGCCAAATTGCTAACGAACTTTAAAATCTCCTTCCAGGCACAAGGATTACTCTCCAACATAGGGTGAGTGGCAGAATAACCTGGGCTTCACCTTCTAGCATATCAATTGTTGTAAAAGTACATCAGACCTATTACAAAAACAAAGGACACTGTTTTCTCTTGCCAGTGTTTACCTGTTTTGAATTCTCCATTTAAGCTACAACCTAACTACATTTCTCTAATGTTTTCAATTTTTCTTTCTTCAGACTTTGTCAAAGTGGCTATATTTCCTTGTTAAAGTACAACTATAGATAATTTGCAATGGAATATTTCAACTTATGTTAATGAATACATACAATTTACAGAACTTTCACTTTTCCAACATCGTTTTTTTGGGGGGGATAGTAACTTTTTTCATCGTTTGCTTAATAATTTTTGCCTATGCTCTCGCTTGATGTTTTATTAGATCCAAATAGCATTTGCCTAAGGTCCTGCCATTTCCTGTTCATGCCCTTGGAAATAAATACGTAGAGACATCGCTACGCCCCCATCTCAGCAGGAAGTAGATACAGAATGATCTTCGCCCCATTTCCCAGGATCATAAGAATATTTCCAAGAGCAGGAGTGGGGAATGAAAGGTACCTATAGACACCTAGAAGAAACTTAGCTTATTCTTGGTCTTTTTGCCTCAGTGTAGCAGTTAGCAAGCATTCAGACATTCTATTGCAGGACTAACAGCAGCCTATCCCATCCCTCCTAGGCAAATCTCCTTCAGATTCAAGATCAGGACAGGCCTGGCTAGGTGGCTCAGCCTGTAATCCCGCACCTTTGGGAGGCTGAGGTGAGTGGATTGCCTGAGCCCAT
>NW_007259451.1:512383-529585 GCF_000164805.1 Carlito syrichta
TCAGTACCTGTGCTTGCCTGCCCCTTTGTGATGATGTGGAAGCAGACCACCACCCAATCACCCTAATGGTCTTCCCCCATCAAGGGGAATGGTTAAAAGGACTCAACCACAAGCAATTAGGGGCCATTGCCTTGCTAGAGTCTGGTGTGGCCATGTGCTCTTTGAGCCATGGCTGTCGCCATGCTTCCTGGCTTTGGTCCCCCTCCCCCACCCCGGGGAGGTGAATCTTCTCTTTTCCTTCTCTTTCTCTCTCTGATTTATTTCTAAATAAACTTTTTTTTCTTAAAAAAAAAATTTAGTTATAGAAAACAGAAAGTAAGGAAATTAATTTGGAAGAAAGGACAAACTAGGAAGGACCTAAGTTTAGTAATATGAATACAAAATCTAAGAGGCTCACTCCATATTGATTTATAGATTTAAACAATCCCTTTCAAAATCCCAACTGACTTTTTTGCACAAAGCAGTAAGCGGATCCTAAAATTCAAATGCATATGGAAATCCAAGGGATCCAGAATATCTTAAACAAAGTTGGAGGACTCATACTTCCCAATTTCAAAATTTAATACAAGGCTACCGTAACCAAGACAGGGTTATGGTGTATAAGGAACAACATCTAGATCCATGCAAAAGAAGTGAAAATCCAGAAATAAACTCTTAAACTTATGCTCAGTTAATTTTCAAGGATGCCAAAACAATTCAATATGGGAAAAACAGTGTTTCAATAAATGGTACTAAGACAACTGAACAGTCACGTGAAAAAGAATGACGTTAAACCCTTACCTCGTAACATATATAAGTAGTAATTCAAAATAGGTAACAGACCTAAATGTAAGTGCTAAGCTATAAAACTCCCAGAAGAAAACGTAAGATTATATATCTCCATGACTCTGAGTTAGACAATGGTTTTTAGATATGACATCAAAACCACAAGTGAAAAAAAAGACAGATAAATTGAACTACATCAAAATAACAACTTTTGGCTGTGTGTGGTGGCTCTTGTCTATAATCCCAGCACTTTGAGAGGTTGAGGTGGTAGGATCACTGGAGACTGGGAGTTCAAAATCATCCTGGGCAACATAGCAAGACCTTGACTCTACCAAAAGAAAAACATTAGCTGGGTGTGGCAACATAGTCCTATAGTCCTAGTTGCTCAGGTAGCTAAGGTGAAAGGATTGCTTGGGCCCAGGAGTTTGAGGCTGCAGTGAGAAATGACTGCACCACTGCACTTCAGCCTGGGCAACAAAGCAAGACCCTACCTTAAAAAAAATTTTTTTTAATTAAAAAATTAAAATTAGAACCTTTTGTGAGGCAAATGATACCATCAAGAAAATGAAAAGACAACCTTACTGAATGGGAGGAACATTTTCAAATCTGATAAGGAATTTTTATCTGTAATATCTAAAGAATGCTTATCAATCAATAACAAAAGGATAATCCAATTTAAAAACAAGCAAAGATTTGAGGAGACGTTTCTACAAAGAAAATATATAGCCAGTTGTGGTGGCACATGCATGATATCCCAGCTTCTCAGGAGGCTGAGAGAAGAATCGCTTGAGCCCAAGAGTTCAAGTTCAGCCTGGGCATAGCAGGAACCCCCCCACCAAACAAAAAACAAAATATGAGAGAAACAATAATTAGTCATTAGGGAAATACAAATTAAAGCCACAATGTGGCCGGGCACAGCGGCTCATGCCCATAATCCCAGCACTTTGGGAGGCCAAGGTAAGAGGATTGCCTGAGCCTGCAAGTTTGAGACCCGCCTGGGCAATTTGGTGAGACCTCATCTCTACAATAAATCAAAAAATTAGCCGGGCATGGTGGCACGTGCCCGTAGTTCCAGCTACTTGGAAGGCTGGGGGCAGGGGGGCAATCACCTGAGTCTAGCACGTCAAGGTTGTGGTGACTGGGAACATGCCACTACCCTCCAGTCTGGGTGACAGAGAAAGACTCCAGCTCAAAAAATTAAAAAAAAAATAAAAAAACCACAATGTGATACCACTTTACACTCAAAGATGGCTATTATTATTATTATTATTATTATTGAGTTGCAGTCTCATTTTTGTTGCCCAGGCTGGAGGGCAGTGGCACACTCATGGCCACCCCAGCATTGACCTGCTGGGCTCCAGAGGTCCTTCTGCTTCAGCCTTCCAAGTAGCCAGAGCTGCAGGTGTGCGCTACCACGCCTGGCTCATTTTTTTGATTTATTGTAGAGACAAGGTCTCGTCAAGTTGCCCAGGCTGGTCAAGATGGTTAATACTAAAAAACCAGACAAGTGTTGGTGAGGACATGAGAAACTGGAACCCCTGAACATTACTCGTGAGAAAGTAAAATACCACAGCCACTTTGGAAAAGTTTGGCAGTTCCTCAAACTGTCAAACATAGTTGCCTTATGACCCAGCAATACTATTCCTAGGCATATACCCAAGATAAGTGAAAACATACATCTATATAACAACTTGCATAAAAATGTTCACAGGGCTGGGAGTAGTGGCTCACACCTGTAATCCCAGCACTTTGGGAGGCCTAGGTGGGAGGACTGCCTGAGTCCAGGAGTTCAAGACTAGCCTAGGCAATAGAGCAAAACCTCGTCTCTACAAAAAAATGAAAATAAAAGTTAGTCAGGTGTGGTGGGGGACACCTGTAGTCCCAGCTACTCAGGAAGCTGAAGTGGAGGGAGCACTGGAGCCCAGGAGGTGGAGGCTGCGGTGAGCTATGATCATGCCACTGCACTCCAGCCTGGGTGACAGAGTGAGACCACGACTCAAAAATAAAATAAAATAAAAAGTTTATAGCGGCATATTCATAATATGCTAAAAAATAGAAAAAATTTGAATGTCCATTAACTGATGCATGGATAAACAAAATGTGGCAGTATCCATACAATGGATATTATGCAATAACATGAGACTCTGAAACATTATGCTAAGTGAAAAAAGCTAGTCACAAATATACATTGTATGATTCCATTTATATGAAATGTACAGACTAGGCAAATTTAGGGAGACAGAAAATCTCTTAATGGATACCTAGGATTAGGGAATAGAGGGGGGAATGGAAATTGACCGCTAATGAGTACAGGATTTCTTTTGGGGGTTATGAAAATGTTCTAAGCTTAAGATTGTGGTGATGGTTGATTGTGGTGATGGTTTTTACTATATTCTATGAAGTTATATATTTAAATAGTAAAATGTATGATATGAGAATTATAATTTATCATCTTTGCAAATAAAGATGCTTATTTAAAAAAACTAAGGAGTTGAAGTATTAGATATGGGTTTTTTCTCTTCTTGAGTAAATTTATATTTGGCCCCTGAAACATAAAGAGAGAAAAAAAAGATAATTATCTGAAACAATTTGAGCCAGGCAGTGTGTTTGTCTTAGGATCAGCTGTTTTCTGAGAAATGTATAATTAGCAAACTGCTGGAACAATTTCATATAACAGAAAATGCCTTTCTAAGCGTGTGTATTATTTAAATTAGACATATAAATAATTATTAGATTTTTAAAAACTTGGTGACTATGAAATGCTAATAAATAAAATAGATCTGTTTTATAATGGTTAGTTTGGTTTGTGCTCTCAATGTCTCACAGAATGAGTGAAATGTTAGGTTTTTACTAGACGTAGAGGTATCAATAGGCTGGTGCATGCTTTTGTAGAGTAGGAACATGTACAGGAATTTGATACTGCTTTTATCTAAAACCGTATATGAACATATTAGTATTCCACTTCATTATGATCCTCTTGATGCTGATGTTTTTTTCAAGTCGTGAATTATTTCCTTATAGAAATTTCAATCTCATTCTGATAAAATGATTCCACATATATAAAGGGACTGGTATATAGTAAACACATCAATTCCTTATTCTTATTGCCCCTAGAATTTCTTGCGTGTGTGAGTGAGTGAGCGAGAAAGAGAGAGATTTTCAAAACAAACCACATTGCCCAAACATCTGTATCAGTGGTTCTTAAACTCAGGGAATGAGGATTGACTAGACATGAATATTTCTGAAAAAGCTCCAGAGATGAGTCTTACCCACTTAAGTTGATAACCACAGATCTGTATATTGATAGTCCTGAAAAGATGAGGATGAATTATCCTGGGTTGATTTAATGTTATCTTTCCTCTCCTTGAAATATAACCCTGACTTACAACTTTTTTTTTTTTAGTTGGAGTCTCACTCTGTCACCCAGGCTGCAATGTAGTGGGGCACGCTCACAGCCACAGCAGCCTTAATTTGCTGGGCTCAGGTAACCCTTCCACCTCAGTCTTCCAAGTAGCTGGAACTACAGGCATGCGCCACCATGCCCAGCTAATTTTTTTATTTACTGTAGAGATGAGGGCTCACCAAGTTGCCCAAGCTGATCTTAAACCCAGGGGTTCAGGCAGTCCTCTCACCTTGGCCTCCCATAGCGCTGAGATTATAGGCATGAGTTACTGCGCCCAGCCAACTTTTAATACTTGTGTTTTTTGAAATAATGTCTGAGAAAACAGCTACTCATTTTTATCCTTCAGCATTCTATCTAAATGACTTTAATTTCCTTATTTAACAAAGCAAAATCCCAAACTGAAATTTTTAAAAATTCTAATTCTTTACACTATAGCAAACGTAAAACAAAACAATGATTAGATCAGAAAAAAATTCTCTCAGCCAAGTATAAAATGACATGTGCCCTACCCCCAAGTTAAACAAAACAAACAAAAACAGGGCTATGACTTTTGGTTGCTAAGAGTGTTAAAATAGTTCAGTAATGTTTCTGCAACACAAAATGGCAGCTAAGGAAATGGAAGAAACTGAGATAAAAAGTCATATAATAGTAATTTAGATGTATGGCATTCATCCAAACCTCGTATTTATGCCAAGAAAAAAAAAAAAGGAAAATCCTGTGCCAAGGTCCTTGTTATTGTCACAAAATCAGTAAGAGATACTGTGAACCATGTTAACTATTTCATCGCCAGGACCTCTCTTTACTAGTCCTCATCTCTTTGGCTCTGACGCCAAGTTACAGTTATTACAAATGTTAAGAATTATCCTTAGTCATAGCTCCCATCCTTGCTGATTATAAAAAATACAGAAACAAGAAACAGAAGTGGCTCTTAGCTATCTCATTCCTCCAGAGTTGAAAGGCCTTAGCTAACTTCACTGTTCGTTAATAAGCTGCCTTGTTCCAGAAAAGATTTAGGGCACCTATGCCACTATCATCTCCCAGAAGTTTTGGGATCTGTTTGATAGGCAGCTCACAAACCTCAAGCCAGCCAAACCAAAGGATAAAGGGGCAGATCCTGGAAAGGTATTTCTGCTTTAACCCAATAATATACATGACGCTTGATGCTGCAGTATGGCCACCAATAAATGCTTATTTATTCAACAAATGTTTAGTGAGTTTGTGTATACTACATAAAGAACTAGAAGGATACCACAAGGAAAACATATAAGAGATTCTTCACTTTGGGGAGCTAATACCGGGGGAAGTATAATATCTATTGTATCCTATTCTAGAGACTTCTACTTCTAGCCAAGATGGTATAACAGGGACAGAAATTACCCACATGCCCAAAACAACCAAAATAGACAAAATACACAAAACAACAGTTTTCAAGACACTGATCATCAGGCAAAAAGGACAGTGATCCCTGAGAGATGGGGGGAAAAAAGGGGAGCTCTATGATTACCCAGCTTATTACCTGGAGAAAGGTTCCAGGCTGCAGATCAGGGAGCAGGAATTCAGGAAGAGCCTGGGGAACTATGAGCTGAGGAGACAGAGCCAAGGTTCAGGAAGACCAACGAGGCTAGAGTTTGCAGGATAGGGAACCAGAGAGTTGAGAGTTGCACAGAGAGAGAACCCAGGAGATGTGCAGAGGGTTGCACTGAGTATTCAGCAGAGCACTGACAAGCACAACTACCCTAAGGAAAAAAGACATATGAAAGATTAGAGGTAATAATGCCCATGTTCATGCAGGGCTCAGAATACAATCTCTTCCCACCAACTAGATTGGAAAAGCTCAGAATTCAGAGGGTTCATAATCGGGTAGGGAACTCAAAAGGGTCTGGCCTTAGCAATGGGAAAATAATTTATAGGGGTGCCGGTACATCCAGCAACCAAAAGTTAAAATGTCTAGTACCTAATAAAAAATTACCAACATGCAAAGGAGGAAAATTTGATCCATAAGGAGGAGAAAAATACCAATCTATCAAAATTGGCTTAGCAATAACAGATAAAATTAGCAGGAAAGGACATTAAAACAGTTATAATTATATTCCATATGTTCAAACAATTAAGTAGAGTCAAGGAAGATAGTAAAAAAGAGCATGGTGGCTCATGTCTGTAATCCCAGCTACTCAGAAGGCTGAGGTGGGAGAATCCCTCAAGGCCAGGCTTTCAAGACAGCATGAGCAACATAACAATATCCACCTCTAAGAAGAATTTTAAAAATTAGCAGGGCGTGGTGGCGCTTGTAGTCCCATCTTCCGAGGATGGTTGAGGTGGGAGGATCACTTGAGCCTGGGAGTTTGAGGCTGCAGTAAGCTATAATCATACCACTGTACCCTAGCCTAGGTGGATTAAAAAAAAAAAAAAAAAAAAAGAACAGATAAGACAAAGAGAAAAAATATGCTGTGTTAATATGAATCAAAAGACAGCAAGATTGGCTCCATTAATGTCAGCAAAAGTTGATTTTAGAGCACAGAATATTACCAGAGATAAAGGTCACTCCATAATAACAAAAGGAATAATTCATCAAATGGACATACAAATCCTAAGAAAAACTAATAACAAAGTATAGGATTCTGAAACAATTATAAACAGTACTTGATGGTACGTACATCATATACAGAAATGTTGGAGGGAAAGGACTCATTATCCAGGGAAGGTTTCCCATAAAAAAGGGTCTTGCTGGGCATGGTGGCGCATGTCTGTAATCCCAGCACTTTGGGAGGTGGAGGTGAGAGGATTGCCTGAGATGAGGGGTTCGAGACCAGTCTGGGCAACTTGGTGAAAACTCATCTCTATAATAAATTTAAAAATTAGCTGGGCGTGGTGATGTGCATCTGTAGTTCCAGCTACCTGGAAGGCTGAATTGGAAGGATCACCTGAGTCCAGCAGGTCGAGGCTGTGGTGGCTGCGAGCGTGACACTGCACTCCAGTCTAGGTGACAGAGTGAGACTTCAATTCAAAAGAACCCCAAAAAAACAACAAACAGGATCTTAACAGGGTGAGGACCCATCTATCTGGCTAAGCCCTTTCACCCCCAAAGAAGTGAATCAGTCAAATGATATAGAGTGACCAGTCTGAAAAGGGGATACTAGCCTCTACCTGACTAATTTAAGTAGCCATTTCAAATATTACCTTCAATGCCTGGGAAGACCACTTTTCAGAGGTATACAAGAAACATTTAAGACCCATAAGATATGACTACAAAAATAAGAGCCAGTTTTTATCTTGAACTTAAGGGAAACCAATGTAATCCTGTTGATTTAGGCAGGTTACAGACATGATATTTCTGGCTCACTAAGGGATCAGCTCTGTCTTTCTTCCAAAGAAATCACGTACTCAGTTAGATGAGGCAAGCCTCTTTTATTTATTTTATTTATTTATTTATTTATTTATTTTGAGTCGGAGTCTTACTCTGTCGCCCAGACTGGAGTGCAGTGGCCGTTCCTGGCCACCACAGCCTCGACCTGCTGGGCTCCGGGGATCCTTCCGCCTCTGCCTTTCGAGTAGCCGGAATTACAGGCACGCGCTACTATGCCCAGCTCATTTTTTGATTTTATTGTAGAGATGAGGTCTCGCCTGCCTAGGCGGGTCTCCAACCCGCCCGGCTCAGGCAATCTACTCACCTCAGCCTCCCAAAGGCGCGGGATTACAGGCTGAGCCACCGAGCCCAGCGAGGCAAGCCTCTTTTAGAGTAAGAATGAATACATTATCTTAGAAGCTAAGGTAGGTTCCCCACCCCACCCCACTGTGGGAGCTTTTCTGTCCTCTTAATAAATCTTATTTTCTTAAAAAAAAAAAAAAAAAAAAAAGTCAATCTGGTTAAATTTACCTTTGGAAAAGCAGGGTGGGGCATGTGAGATTCTTGGGAAGGAATGCAAGGGCATTCCACTCTCAGGATGGAGAGAGGAAAAACAATAACAAATGGCTTTATCCCAAGGCCCGAAAGGGAGAAGAGGAGTGCTCTGCAAGGCAGGGAGTGGCCCAAATCTGGTGAGTCAGCAGAGCAAATGGAATTACCCTGCAGGCCTTTGTGATGGGGTATGCAAGGTGCAGCCATGGCTTGAGCCCATCAATGAAAGAAGGAACACGGAACAAAATCTTAGTCTAGGTAAGGCTGAAGCATGATATTAGCAATGGGGAGGTGGAGCCCCCAGCAAAGCAAAGCAAAATGTGAAACAATAAAAAATACTGAAGACTGGGGCAAATTATTTCTCCAAGTGATGAATTCATGGCAAGCCCTTATGCTTTTTCTGTCTTTGAGACAGAACACGTATGCTATCTAAAAATATAACAGGAAATGATAATCAACACTGCATATTCCCCATACTCAGGGAGAAAGATCTAGATGAAAACTCTCTTTCACCCTGTGCTGCTCTATGCCTCAGTTACATATTTTACAAAATTTCAAGGAGGAAGAGGTAAAAAGCTACACCTTTCCAACATTTTAACATTGCATCTTTAAGTAAAAGAAACAGGTTGGGCTTGGTAGCTCACACCTATAATCCTAGTACTTTTGGAGGCTGAGATGGGAGGATTACTTGAACCCTGGAGTTCAAGATCAGCCTAGGCAGCATAGAGGGACCTCATTTCTACAAAAAAATATATTCGAAATTAGTCAGGTATGTAAAAAGCTTGGTGGTTCAGCTATAATCCCTAACCCTAATTCCAGCACTTTGGGATGCCAAGGTGAGTGGATTGCCTGGAGCCCGCAGGTTCGACACCAGCCTGGGCAACTTGGCAAGACCTCGTCTCTACAATAAATAAAAAATTAGCCAGGTGTGGTAGTGTGTACCTGTAGTTCCGGCTATTTGGAAGGCTGAGGCGGAAGGATCGCCAGAGCCCTGCAGGTCAACGCTGGGGTGGCCTTGAGTGTGCCACTGCACTCCAGCCTGGGAGATGGAGTGAGACTCCAATTCAAAAAAAAAAAAAAAGACTAAGGCTAAAGGATCACCTCCTGAGCCCAGGAGGTTGAGGCTGCAGTGAGCTATGATCATGCCACTGCACCCCATCCTTGGTGATAGAGTGAAACCCTGACTCAAAAAAGAAATGTATACTGAAATTATGTTATTGTTTTAATCTTAAAATTAAATTAAAATTTCAACATTTAGTTTTTCAACATTCTGAACATAGTAGACTGGTAAGAAAGACATTTCATTAATCTTTGCCAAGATTACTTGATACCATTCCTACCATGAGCTCATTAGATTTAGGTGAATTTAACACGTGTATAATGTGGGTTCTTCTGTAAATAGTGCACTTAAAAACAATCCTCCACAGGTGTTTTGTCAGGTGTGCCCTTACTAGTTGTCTAATTCCTTGTTTTTGCTGTTACTAAAACTACACTATTAAAAGTAGAACACTGACAAAAGTACAAAATGCATCTAAGACATAAGGCCATGAAGTTTATTAATTAGAATTATTTCCTCCTTCTCAAATGTTGACTATTCTTTCAAGTCTGTAAAATGTACATTTCTTTCTTTCTTTTTTTTTTTTTACAAGAACACACATTCACTTTTATTTATTTGCTTTCCATTAGTTTAAATTCTTGAGGGGTACAGCATTACATGGATTCTGTGTCCAATGGCCTTAGCAGGAAGGTTGCTTTGGAATTTGGCACGAACCATGCCACTGTTTCCATGGGCCCGAGTTACCTTTCGCCAGATGACTCTGGTTTTGTTCGGTTTGCCGCCAGGAGTCACTGTGCTATTCTTTGCTTTATATACATAAGCACATCTCTTGCCCAAATAGAATTCAGTTTCATCTCGGGCATAAACACCCTTAATTTTGAGAAGAGCTGTGTGCTCCCTTTGGTTCCGGAGATCTCGCTTATAGCCAGCAAAAATGGCTTTGGGCCACAGCCTTCCAGACATATTTGCCTCTTAGAAGTCCTGTTCCCAGCAGGCCTCCCCAGGCTCCAAGATGGCGGAAAGAGCAAAATGTACATTTCTAAACAATTGCTTCACATATCATGAAATAAAATTACTTACTTGTCTATATGTAATAACTCTCTAATGCCCTTAGTTTATTAGGTTTTTAAAAAACATTTTGAGGCAATCTAGAAACATACAATTTGACAGGAATACATAGGCTTTTTCTTGGTCAAAAGGAAAAATTCTAAAATGTGCAGTTTTCAGTTTTATGGGGATTCCCTCCCGTTCTGGCCAGTTATGTGCAATTTTAGCTCCAGAAACAAGGTGTGCCTTTAAATGAAAGAATAGCAAGTAGCCGGGTTCGGTGGCTCCACCTGTAATCCTGCGCCTTGGGAGGCTGAGGTGAGTGGATTGCCTGAGCCCGCGGGTTCGAGACCCGCCTAGGCAACTTGGTGAGACCTCATCTCTACAATAAATCAAAAACTAGCCGGGCGTAGTAGTATGCGCCTGTAGTTCCAACTACTTGGAAGGCTGAGGCAGAAGGATCGCCAGAGCCCAGCAGGTCGAGGTTGCAGTGGCCAGGAGCGGTCACTGCACTCCAGTCTGGGCGACATAGTGAGATTCCAACTCAAAAAAAAAAAAAAAAAAGAATAGCAAGTATCAATAATTGTCAGTTAGTCTTAGACTACAGTTGAGTCTAATGATTGGGTAAGAAATCCTTCGAGTGGGTCTCAAATTTTTGCTTTTAAAAAAATTGAGCAGTCATCTGATACATCCTTAAAAACAATTTATGGTAAGAGATCATTACGTGATTTTGATGTATAACTTGGAAAGAATTCAAGGAACTGAGTGGCACTGCTATAACTTCCCTAGTATAGAAAGTTAATACTGCCACTGGGTACTGAACTTGGTACAGAAAGCTTATATATACTGTCATTGGGTACTGAACTCTGAGGCCAGTCATCTTTGAATGAAAAATCATTTAGTTTAGAGACCAACAGAATAGCTTACAAATTCTAACTAGGTCAAGTATATCCAAAAGGTGCAATGCTTCTGCTTCTCAAAGAGAAGTAAATTAGCAAACTATTTTATGAAGAACTAGGAATATCTCTACTATCCAGGAAAGCATCCTCAATCTGAAAATCTATTTCCTCTAAAATAAGCTATTAAGTAAAAAATAAAAAAACTGGGACTCAATTCAGGTGTTCACAGAAAAGAGTCATGGGAAAGGCATTTTTTTTTTTTTTTGAGTTGGAGTCTCACTCTGTCGCCCAGACTGGAGTGCAGTGGCCGCTCCCGGCTACCACAGCCTCGACCTGCTGGGCTCCGGGGATCCTTCCGCCTCAGCCTTCCGAGTAGCTGGAATTACAGGCGCGCACTACCACGCCCGGCTGATTTTTTGATTTATTGTAGAGATGAGGTCTCGCTGCCCAGGCGGGTCTCGAACCCGCGGGCTCAGGCAATCCACTCACCTCAGCCTCCCAAAGGCGCGGGATTACAGGCTGAGCCACCGAGCCCGGCTGGGAAAGGCATTTTTATAAAAACAAGCTTTTGGATTTTTGGAGCTTAGGAGGGAGAGGATTCACATGTAGCTTGATTGGGAAGTATGCTGATAAGACATATAAATTATTCTGAGGATCTTCTGTAATGTGATCAGGATCGGGGAGATGAATACAGAGAAAGGATGGCATATTCCTAAGGGTAACCCAGGCTAACTGATTTAAGGATGAGAGTCTAGGGTAGGTTTGAGAACACTAGAGCTGGTTTTTTGCTGTATTTCAAAGCAGAGCTCCACAGTCAAAGTTTTTCAATTACAGAAGAGGAATTTATCCTTCTTCAGGTCTATTGCACGGTGACATGGCTTATAAGGCTTGACTCTGCCTAGTCTGATAGCTTGTGCTTCCATCAGCTGGATTATTGAAATTTGAAAACTCATTCCCTTGGTTCTGGGTGACTCCTCCATGACTGAGAATGAAAATCTCTTATTTGGTAATAATCACCCATATGGTCTTTTACAGTGATTTCACTGCATGCATTAAAAATATTTCGTTCTCAGCCAGGTGGAGTGACTTGTGCCTGTAACTCCAGCTACTTAGGGGGCTGAGGCGGGGGAATCTCTTAAACTCAGGAGTTTAAGGCTGCAGTGAGCTATGTATGACTGTGACACTGCACTCCAGCCTAGGTGACACAGCAAGTTCCCTTCTCTAAAAAAGCAAAAACAAAAACAAATTTGGCCTTCACAAACACTGTGTGACATAGGCAAGGCAGATGCCCAGACTGTTCTAGAAGCATTGGCTGTTACCTTTGGGAAGAAAAAAGGGAAGCATTACTGTGAAGAAGCATGAAGAGGCCTTCAAGTGCTAATAATATCTTTACCTGGGTGTTGACTACACAGGTGTGTCCACCTTATAATTCACTGAGCTATATACTGATAATTTGTGTATTTTCTGTAGGCAACTACAAGTTCATTATTTGTAAAAGAATGCTATGGTCTTAATCACTGCATCACAGCTGCCCATAAACAGTATTTAATAGATCTATGTAGCTAAAAGAGGTAGTAAAAATACTGAATGCATTATGAAGATAAAACCACTGATTATGAATGTAAAATTACTTGCTCTTAAATTCAACTATCTCTATTTATTTCTTGCCCATTTAAAACCTAAAGTAGGAAGGACAATTTTTTTGTTTGTTTGTTTTTGAGTTGGAATCTCACTCTGTCGCCCCAGCTAGAATACAGTGGCATGCTCACAGCCACCGCAGCCTCAACCTGCTGGTCTCAGGTGATCCTTCCACGTCAGCCTTCCAAGTAGCTGGAACTACACAGGCGTGCACCACCACACCCAGCTAATTTTTTGATTTACTGTAGAGATGAGGTCTCTCCAAGTTGCCCAGGCTGGTCTCGAATCCATGGGCTCAGGCAATCCTCTCACCTCAGTCTCCCAAAGTGCTGGAATTATAGGCATTAGCCACAACACCTGGCCAGGAAGGAGAATTTTTAAAAGATACAAAAGACAAAACTATTCCATCATAGTTGAGAATATAGCATTTTTCCCCCATTGTCACTTATATTCCTCACCTCTATCATTTTATCCCCCTCTCATATTTTCTTATTTTCCACAATTCTTCTCTACTTTCTTTCCTATATCCTTTAGTCCTCCAAGATCTTTTCCCAGGTAACTGGGTTAGCTTGGGATAAATGCAGGTCTCTTTCAGGTCTCTTATTTTTTCTCCTTCTTGTCCTCAAATTTCATTGTTTTTTTTTCTGATACCTCTTTTTCTCACCTCTCTCCCCTTTTCTACCTCTATTTCTCTTCTGAATTACACACGTAAAGTCCACATGAAACATGCAGAATAGTAAAAGGTGATCAACCAATATTTTCCTCATAAAATTATGTTATCTTATTTAAATAGAATTTAAACTATAAACTCTGATATAGGTACTGCTGTACAAAGAAATATAACCAGCAGTCTTTTCTATAACAAGTACAAAGGAACAGATGCCTTTGCCTATTTCTGTGACTCTCCACACTTCAGAACTCTGTACTTGTTTTCAACCTTTTTCCTGGCCTCAAACACCTGAAGGACGGACATGACACTTCTATCTCTAACAACAGTGTGATGGCTCATTTTGTAAGTGCCAACTGGGCTGGGCCTTGGTCAAACATTATTCTTGGTCAAACATTATTCTGAAAGTTTCTGTTAAGGTGTTTTTTTTTTTGGATGAGATTAACATTTAAATCAGTGAATTTTGAGTAAAGCAGATTAATCTCCATAATGTGGCTAGGATTTATTAAGTCCATTGAAGGCCTTAATAGAACAGAGACTGGCATCTCCAAGTAATAAGACATTCTTCCGGCAGACTGCCTTTGGACAGGAATGGCCCAATCTTCCCTGGGTCTCCAGCCTGCTGAAATTTGAATTTATAAAGCTGTCACAATCTCATGAGCCAATTCCTTAAAATACATCTCCTCCTACATCCTGTTGCTTCTGTTTCTCTGGAGAACCATGACTAGTAAATATAAGAAGCAAAGGTAGCAATCCTTAATGAAAGATGGAGAGGTGGTGAAATCTAAAGAAAGGGCAGCAGGTCTGGGGTAATACATAATTCCGAAAAAGTCTGACACAGACCTCATGGCGTACTCACTCAAAAGTCATTCACTAGCTTTCCTCTACTGTAGAGGCTAGAGGAGCTAAGATGGACTTTCCTGCTTCCCTTGCAGCTACAGGGTAGCCATGTGACATAGTTCTGGCCAAAATTCTTGAGAAGGGCTTCTTTCCCAAATAAAAAGCCAGAGAAAGCACTGTGCTCTAACCTATTCTTCCTGCCTATTAGAAACAGTGCCTGGAAGAGCTGACCTTCAGCTCTGCTCCTGCTGCTACCTTTCCCCAGTATCCTAGACATGCTATTCCAAATAGAGTGCATATAGATTTGGATTTTCAGGCCAACCCGTATTCTAACCTGTTGTGAACGCTGAGAAACTCATCCTCTTTCATTTAATTATATACAGAAATTTTTAAAACACAGTTGCTCTTAGGCTCCCCTGAGGCTATATAAGATGAAACACTACAATAGGAGGTACTTGGACTAGAAAAATTTCCTCAAAGTAATGATTATGAATCATTAGCAAGCATAACCATGAATTACAAAGGAAAGTTGCAGGATATCTTTTAAAAAGGGTCTTTGAGGCTGGGCTTGGTGGCTCAGTCTGTAATCCCAGCACTTTGGGAGGCCGAGGCAAGTGGATTGCCTGAACCCACCAGTTTGGGCCCAGTCCCAGCAACTTAGCGAGACCTCGTCTCTACAATAAATCAAAAACTAGCTGGGTGTGGTAGCGTGTGCCTGTAGTTCCAGCTACTTGGAAGACTGAGGTGAAAGGATTGCCGGAGCCCAGCTGGTTGATGCTGGGGTGGACGTGTGTGTGCCACTGCACCCCAGCCTGGGCGACAGAGTGAGACTCCAACTAAAAAAAAGGATCTTTGAAAATATGGCATGAATTGTTCCATGACATTCCACCTTAAAGACAGGAGTTAGAATAGAGCAGTGCTTTAACATCATTTGCACTCTGTAACACACTAGTGAATTTAAAAGTTTCCCTCAGTATACTTTTATATTTGTTATAGTAGAGAACTAAGGAGTGTTATACAAAAATCACTATGTAATAAAACCTCACTAACAAATCATTAAGAAGAAACTTACTGGCCAAGATGATGAAAAATGTAAATAAAGTGTCTAAACTACCTAACAAATTTTTAAGTCAAGAGTATCGTATCTTTAAGACTACTAATAATGTACCTCTAAAAATAAGATTTTTCTCCATACCTATTAATAAAAAGAAAAATCAAGTGTTATCACATAATAACTTCAAAATTCTGTGTTTACCTTTTTTTTCTCCAGTGTAGGGCACATAGTCTTCCCTGTCCTTATGCTCCAAGGCTTCTTTCTCCAGATACGAAAGGAGATGTTCTCTATCGAATGGCCCTGTGGCGGACTTTGACGTCTGGTTCTTCTGCCGGAACCCTGCAGGTAGAAGGGCATTCTGCCAAAGAAAATGAATCAGACAGTATGACCACCAAGAATGCTCATGCTATATGCATCCACAGATTACCCGTATAAGAAAGAACTATAGACTAGAATGTGAAATGGCCATCAAATACTTCACCGCAGAATTTTTGGACAGCTATGTAAAAGGACCTTTTTTTCAAAAAATAGTTCTCTTAATGCTTAATAACTGTTCGGCATATACATATGTACAGAGAATAATTCTATTACAAAAGAATGCTAAGTGACTATATGCATATTTTTTCATAATCACTTCCATTTCATCATACAGACTTCCTCATAATAAAACATGTATTCCATACAAAATATTATATTAGTGTTCACTTGTTTGTGTTCAAACACAATGCAAAATGTTCCACCACTGTGTGTATGCACATATATGCATATATGTATGAAATCTTGCAGTAATTACTGCCATTGTTACACATGACCCAGGGCACCCTTGAGGTACTCACAACAAGAGCTATGTCCTGGGTTTCCAAGTGGGAACAGCATTTTTGAGTGTATGCATTGACTGACAGCGGGAAGTGGTAGAATAGAAGGCAATGGATTAAAGTTGTCTCCTGTGATCCCTACTCTGAGTCTTCACTAAGGTCAGTAACAAGGGGTGACTAGAGAAAGTGAACACTATCCTTTCACTTGTCAAAAGACAAAGAGATGGGACTGCCTTGTTTCATACTGCCAGGTATTCCTTTGCTTTAAAAATGGGAGGTAGCCAGAAAAAATCACACAAAAGGGTAGCACCTCCCAATATTGGCAGTGATGCTAAATCTCATAGGTGGTATAGGATAATTTTTCATTATAAAGGGTGATTTTATACAGATAATGATCATAGAAAATATTCATTTTATAACTAGAGAATATAGCACTTCAACTTTGGCCATATCCTGAGATCCATCATAATTTACACAAAATTCACTTTGTGTTCCCCTTTTTGTAATGGTGCTCATTACACAAAAAGCTGACCTTTAAGGATGAAACACAAGGGAGGTCTGTCCCTAACCCTGGACCCAGGATGTTTTTAATACAAAATTGTCTATGGAACCTTAGCAAAGAAACTCAAGATTTCTACCCTCAGACTTAGAAACCAATATAAGAGCTACTGCGAAGAATCCAATCCCAATCAACCTGCAAATCCTTTCCATGTGTACTTCTTAAAGAACTCATTTGTCTTTTCCCATCTCCAACTCCACTGCTTTGGTCCAAGTCATGATCCAAGCTTGCCAGAAGTCTTACATTAGCCTTCCAGCTGGATTAGCTGCCTGATACTCTTCATCTCTCACTGCAACCCCCCTCCCCAGTCTGTTACCCTAGCCTCATCTCACACATCCTCTCCATTCTAGTCACACTAGCCTTTTTTCCTCCCTTGCACTTACCATATACTTCTACTACCAGGCCTCTGTACATACAGTTCCCCTTTCCCTGGAATGCCCTGCCTATCCCTTTTTCCTACTCATTTTTCAGACAACAGCTCCGTTTCCCTAAGGGAAGGTTTTTCTGATCCTTCATTATAAGCACTTATAGCACTTAACATTTTTTTTTTTTTTTTTTTGAGA